>NC_064857.1:69882456-70032456 GCF_024139225.1 Suncus etruscus | reverse complement strand
TACCCACTGTGTTATCTCTCCAACCCTTTTCTGTCAAAATTTTCTAATCAACATTCAGCATCTATTAAAATCACATTTGTGATTATTAGTTCTATCTGTGCTTCTCCTGTTTGATGATATTCCTTGTTTAATATTTACTCCTTGCAAAATGGTATTCATTCAGGACAGAGGAAATAGGTCAAGGGACTAGGACACATTTTTACACATAGGAACCCTGATTCAAACCCTGGCATTGCAAAGTTCTTTGTAGATCAATGTAGAGACTCTCAAGCACTCCCTAAATTATAATCATTCATTCATTCATTCATTCCATTACTTCATCAATAAAATAATTTTTGACCATAGGAGCTAAGAATTATATTTAACACTGTAGTCATAAAAATTCCAATAAGGGGCCAGATCAGTGGCATAAATGGTAAGGTGTCTGCCTTGCACATCGCTAGCCTAGGATGGAGCGCAATTTGATCCCCTGGTGTCCCATATGTTCCCCCAAGCCAGGAGCGATTTCTGAGCACATAGACAGGAGTAACCCCTGAGTGTCACTGGCTGTGCCCCCCCAAATGCCCTATAAAACACAAAAGAACCTCAAATGCTTCCCTCTAGAATGCCCCCCCACATATTTTCAATGAACCCCCTAGTACAGTATTGAGAGAAAAATACAAAGGGCTGAGGGGAATCTGAGGCTCACAAAATGTGTGTGTGTGTGTGTGTGTGTGTGTGTGTGTGTGTGTGTAGTGTGTTTAACTGGATATATTAAAGTTTTCATGGACTAGATCTAGCCTAAAATGAGTATATTAATTATATATGGTTATATGACAAACTACCCTCACATTCAGCAGCTTAAAACACAACTTTATTATATCCTAGTCTCTGTGGGAGAGGTCTAGCTGGGTTTTTTGTTCGATATGGTTGCAGTAAAAGTTTTGACAAGGGCTGTGGTCTTATCTGAAGACTCAAGCAAGGAAGAGGGAGCTCCCTAGCGTTCTCTCTCTCTCTCTCTCTCTCTCTCTCTCTCTCTCTCTCTCTCTCTCTCTCTCTCTCTCTCTCTCTCTCTCAGAAAGAGGAAGCTCTTTGAGGGTTGTGGACTGGAGGCCTTAGTTCCCAACTGGTCACTGGTGAGAGGCTTCCTCAGCTGCTTGTCACATGCCTTCTTCAGCTTGCCTCAAACATCAAAGAGAGAAAAAGAATGCACAAGCCAGAAGGAAGTCACAGTGCTTCATAACCCAATCTTGGGAGTGACTCCTCATTGACTCCTCATAGTGACTCCTAATTCTCTTAGTGACAAGTCTTCAGGTCCAACCCATACTCAAGGGTAGGGAATTACACAGTTCAAAAATGACGAGGAACTGTGGATCATTGACATCTTTCCACCACAATGAGAATTTCTGTGTTGTTTGTTTTTTGCTTGTTTGTTTGTCTTTGTATTTGGGCCATACTTAGAGGTGCTCAGGGAACCATGTGGTTCCAGGGACTCACATAAATCATGTGCCCCAGTCCTTGAAGCTACCTCCATAACCCCACAATGAGTCATTCATTTTTAGGGGATCTCCCAAGCAGAGCTCCCAGGGCCTGTGGACCACACCCTAAGATTATTGGGCAACCAGACCAGATGGTTCAATGTTTGGGCCTGAAGATGTAACAGTTCTTGGACTCAGTGGTGCTGGGGGGGCACCAGGGTTAGCCCGGTAGTGCTCTGAGGGCCATGCAGTGCCAGAGATGAATCTGGAGATGGGCATCTAAGTCATGTGTCCCAGACCTTTGTGTCTCCCAGAGCCCACAATGCATCTTTTTTTTGGGGGGGGGTAACTCACACCCAGTGGTGCGCAAGGGTTACTCCTGACTCTGTGCTCAGGTTCAGAGTTGCTACTGGCAGGCTCAGGAAACCATATGGGATGCTGGGATTTGAACCACCATCTGTCCTAGATAAGCTGGATGCAAGACAAACGCCATACTGCTGTGCTATATCGCTATATCTCTGGTTCCCCCACAATGCATCTTGAAGTAGATTGTTGTGTATGTAAATATTTTAGGGGATTACTATGTTACTCACCCTAAACTGATTGGTGATTGTGCCCTACCCTAGGGTGTGACCTGGCATTCTGCCCCCACCCTAGGGTAGTACCTGATTCTGCTTCTACCATTGGTTGGTATCTGATCCCACCATTGGGTGTTACCTGATTCTGGTGGATAAAAACACGGGTCTGTGGAAGGCCAGGGCTTTTTGGCTGGAACTGAAGCTGAGTCTTTGGACTTCAGTCTTGTCCACCAAATAAAGCGAATATTTCCACGAGCCTGACTGTCTGCAAGCGAGCTGTTTACCCGCCGTTTCACCTCAGAACCGTCGGCTACACAGGGTGGCAGATGCGTGCTCCGAGCTGGAAGGGAAAGACCTCATCCTCCATCCATCCATCAGTCAACCTCTTCAGGGGCTGACTTGCTACAGTAGATAACTTCTATATTTTTTTCCAGAGATATTAACAGGAGCAAGTACATGATGAAGAAACAGCAGAGCATGTGGACAGCATAAAACTGAAGGCAGAAGAGGCTGCGGGTGGGCATGAGAGGAAAGTGGAGGCAACTTTGTCATACTAAGGAACTTGGACTTTGACTCTTTGAATGATTGTTCTAGTGTAAGCAGAAGGTGGGTGGACAGTTGATATTTGATATTTCTCAGCCTGGGGTTCTCTATGTAAATGAAAGGTTTGAGGAAAATAGGTCAAAAAGCCAGGAACAGGGGCCAGAGAGATAGCACAGCGATAGGGTATTTGCCTTGCATGCAGAAGGACCGTGGTTCGAATCTTGGCATCCCATATGGTCCCCCAAGCTTGCCGGGGGTGATTTCTGAGCATATAGCCAGAAGTAGCCCCTGAGTGCTGCCAGTGTGACCCAAAACAAATAAATAAACAAAAAAATCAACCCAGGAACAGAGAATACTGCTGTAAAAAGTTGATGAAGGCCTTAGTGTTGGTAGAGGTTTAGGCTAGGAGACGAGGGGACAAATTTGGGATAGAAAGAAAAGTGGTATAGTAGAGGTTAAGGCTTTGGCCTTGCACGTGGCTGACCCCAACTCATTATTATGTGACCCTTCCTTATATTTTTGTTTTTGGGCCACACCAAGCAGTATTCAGGGGTTACTCCTGGCTCTATACTCAGAAATCGCTCCTGGCAGGCTCAGTGGACCATATGGGATTCCTGGCTCTATGCTTAGAAATTGCTCCTAGCAGGCTCAGTGGACCATAAGGGATGCCAGGGATCAAACCTCGGTCAGTCCCAGCTTGGATGTGTGTAAGGCAAAGACCTTAACGCTGTGCTACCACTCGGCACTTGGTCCTTTGAGCCTTGCTAGGAGTGAACCCTGAGTGCAGAACCAGGAGTAAATCCTGAGTAATGCTGAGTACAACTTCAAAAAGAAGATTTTTGCTTCAGGATTACTCCCAGCATTGTGCTTTAAGGGGAGCATGATGATTGTTAGAAAGTATACAGTACTGGGATCAATTCTGGGTCTTCCACTGAGCAGCACATGTTCCAGTTCATATGTTCCAGCATGAAAGAGCTGTTTCCCCACACCCTTGGTCCATTTACATTTTTTTTTGCCACACCTGACAATACCTAGGGATTTTTCTTAACTCTGTGCTCAGAAGAGACCCCTGGCAGTGCTTGTGAGACCACATATGTGGTGCCAGTAATTTAAACTGGTGACAACAGGCGAGGCACATGTCTCATCTCCTGTGCTATCTTACTTTGCCCTAAAGTTGATTAACTACTATTGATTCTACTAAAGGGACATCCAGGATGATGTTCCATAGTGTGAGAATACAGGAAGTCCTGGTACTCAGCCTTGTTCCCCCCAGCTGTTGGGCACAGCCACTGGCTGTGGCTCTTGAATTTAGCTATATGAACACTCCCTTGGGATGTAGCATGTCCTACCCAGCCCAAAAATTCGAATTCAGTTGCTTAGAGATGGACCTTAGTCACCTTTAACTCTGCAGGTGTGAATAGGTGGCCCTATTCTAGGTCATTGTCCCTCTTCCTTCTCTCTCTGGTGGTGACATTCATTTTTTTCTTGGGTTGGGGCACACCCAGTGTGCTCAGGGATTACTCCTGGCTATGCACTCAGAAATCACTCCTGGCTTTGGGGGATCATTTGGGACACCGGAGAACAAGCTCAGGTCCGTCCTGGGTCAGATGCTGTGCTAATGATCCAGCCCCTGAGGACAATCATTTTTGGAATTCAGTGAGGAATAGGGCAAGACCCCTTGAACCATGGGGATGGGTTTGTTGAGGCCTCTGAGGATTATCATTGAAGACATGTCTGGGATATAGCTCAGTCTGTATATAGTTTGTGGTAGGCTTCTAGAAGATTCTGTGTTCTTTCCTGAGGCCATCAAGCCCAGCTCCCTGGATTTTCCTGTCTTGAACATGATTCCACTTGAGCTTTCTCTCCTATTGTGTCTCTTTGTACTCAAGACCCCAGAGCTCAGAGAGGCAGGTTTAGTGGCCTCAGGAGAAAACACAAAATCTGCAAGGCTTTGAGTTTACTCCCTAGTACCACAGAGCCAGGTATGGACCTCATGGTACTGGCTCCCTATTTTAGAGAATCCAGCACAACAGAGGAAACTACTGTTAGCTTCTAAGAGGCCTCCACGCTACTGCTCCACCAGGGCCAGACTGGGGTTATGGGGGAGGGAACATCTTCCACAAACCCAAACAGTGAGCCAGTTCACTGGGGGCAGCTTTAGAATGACTCACAAGCTGGTTACCAGGAAGTCTTTTGTCTTTTTTCAACCTAGGCCCTGCCAAGAAAGGTAGCAACTGAGCTAGGTAGGAGTTCTGCAGGCCTGAGAAAACCCTCAGCGTCCTCAGGACATACATCTTTTCACTACTCCAGAAAATTCATTCAAGGACCCACACTTTTCTTTTTTCTTTTTTTTCCTTTCTTTTTTCGCTTCCTTTCCTTTTCTTGCTTTTCTTCTCCTTTCCTTTCTTTTTCTTTTCTTTTCCTCTCCTTTTCTATCTTCTCTTCTTTCATCTCTTCTCTCCCTTCCCTTTTTTCTCTCTCTTTTCTTTTCTTTTCCTTTTCAGGACACACTCAGCAATGTTCAGGACTTACTCTTGCTTCTGTGCTCAGGAACCACTCCTGGCAGGACTTGTGAGACTCATTTTGTTTCAGTTCTATTCACATATAGGGTGCTGGAAATCAAACCCGGGTTCGCTGTGTGCAAGGCAAGCAGCCTCACAAGCTATATTATCATTCTAGCCACACATTTTCCTGCTTTTCTCTGCAGACTAACACTATGCTGGCCAAGAAGTTGCAGCTGGGTACACAGCATGGCTGGCGACACCCAGAGAAGACCAGCTTTCACAACTCATCTCCCAGGCACCGTGAAAGGCCCCTCAGCCGCCCCCACTGCAGTTGTCTCTCCACAGGCAGAAAAGCTGGGTGTGGGGTATTGTAGGTCTGGGCAGATGCACTCCCACCCTGGAGGGGGACTTCCCAGGCCTGGCAGCTGGGATGAGTCAGGTTAGGGTTGGTGGGGCCTTGCAGGGTGAATGAATCAAAAGAGTGAGAGAGGAGCCCAGACCATTCCTGGGGCTGTTCTATTTTCAGAAGGGGCAGGTTCTAGAGGGAACGGCAGGGTTGGCTAGGAAAAAGGCAGGATGGACCGTGCTGAGGCCCTGGAGGTTGTGGGCAGCAATGCGCAGAGTGCTCCTGTTGTTCAAGTGCTTGCAGAAGTAAAACTGGGAGCTCCGCCTTGGAGACTGAGGGTGACTCGACTCTCTCGCTTTGACTTCACAAGGCTACCACTGGTGGTTTTGGCAGCTGAAGCGGAGACAGAGGATTTCCCTTCGTCTGCTTCAAAGCTGATGGCCTTCCTGTGGCTTTCCTGGCACAGCCGGGAACCTGGTGGCCGGTCCCTGTGGGGAGGTCTGTGAAGGGGGATGGGCTGAAGCTGGGTGTCTGGCACCCTTCTCACTGGCTTCTGGGACTCCTCAGGGAAACACTGGGAAGTCTCATTTTGTCTCAGTTCTGTTCCCTGTCTGGGATGTGAGCCCAGCTGTTTTATTCAAGTGTCCAGGATCACACTTTTATTCAAGTGTCAGGGTCACTGCTTTTTCTTTTCCCCTTTCTTTTTTGTTTTTGTTTTTGTTTTTGGGGTTACTCCTGGCAGACTCAGAAGACCTGTCAGGGATCAAACCTGGGTCTGTTGCATGCAAGGCAAATGCTCTTCCTTCTGTGCTACTGCTCTGGCCCTTTTTCTTTGCCTTTTTCAATCAGGGTAAACTCTACATTTCCACCATTTATATCTCTACTACTCATTCACCCTTAGTCTTTGACCATTTCGCCAGTAGAATCAAATAATTAACGATGGGGCTGGATGGTGGTGGATGGCGATGGGACAGTTGTAATATCAAATAATTAACGATGGGGCTGGATGGTGGTGGATGCCATTCCAGGCCACGTGGCTCCACAACCCCATTCAGCCGGCGAGTCCCAGGCTCAGGTGAAAGGCGAAATCACTCACTCACAGGCAGGCCTCAGGAAGCATCATCTTTATTCAGGCCCTAGCCACCACGTGTGTGTGGCCTACATCATAACCTTTCAAGCATTCAGCCATTCTAGGCTAGCCCTGCGTCTTAACTCACTTCAGCCATCTTCAGGGCAAAAGGAAACCGCAAAAGGGGCCCAAAAGCCAGAGCGCCCAGCAGTGCAGAAAGGGGCCGAATCCCCTTGGTCCAAGGCTTATCTAACTTTTCCAAGACCCCTCCCAGGAATGGGCGGGGTCTTGCAGGTAAGGTAACACCTAATATTCAGTTCCCAAGACCCCTCCCAAAAATGGGTGGGTTTCAGGTAACTACACCCAGATCCAGGGTCTCAGGTACACTACAATTGTGTAACCATAATTGCCCCCAACTTTTTTTTTTTACCACCCTAACATAAACTACATAAACTGTATATTTTGGAAGAGAAGAGACTGGGGCCACATGGGCAGCAGCTGGCAAGGAGCTGATGTGTCAAGGACACTCTTGTCAATAATGCCAGGCTAGGCCTTCATGTTCCCTTCTCCATCATGGTTCACTCAGTACCTCCTGTGTGTTGCGCATCCAGCTCATTCTCTCAGTGCTTGGCTCCTCTATGCTGTCACCTGATTGTGATTTTCATGTGCTAGTGCAAAGAGAGTCATAGTGTGTGCAAATTCTTGTCAGGGCATGGTTCATGGTTGTAGGGGGCTTCTGGAAGCTCCCAGGACCCCTGAAGAGACAAGACAATTCTTAGGAATGGAAAAGCATGTGTCTAAGCATTGCTGAGGGAACTTGAAAAAACACTCTCCACATGCCATTATGCACAGCTATTTGGGAGTGTGTGTGTGTGTGGTGTGTGTGTGTGTGTGTGTGTGTGTGTGTGTGTGTGTGTGTGTAATTCTGTCAGGCCTGGTAGAGATTCATGAGCGTGTCTCATTTTGATGTGATCTCAGTGGTGATTTGACACCTAGTTTCTGCATTGATGTAGGAGCAAACCCCAGCCTGGCCCTCTCGTATCAACCACAGCCCTCCCTACCACTTTTCAAGTCAGCCCAGGCAGGACCATTTCCTATCTGGAGTCCTGAAATAGGCCCCATAACATGTACCAGCTTTCAGAGATGCCCTGTGCCTCTTTCCTTCCAGCTCTTAGTGTGAGGTAGTGTCTCTAGTATATTTTAGAACCTCCCTGTCATTTCCAAAGAAGGGCAAAATAGTAATTGTGCCTTCACCCCACCCTGAGAGACACTGCCGAACAGGGGCCAACATGCTGAGACCCATTAGTGGCCTCTTGAGACACTCTATTGCTGTGTCTTTCACTGATAAGATCTTAGAGACTATTCTGGTCTGGAAACTGATCTTGTGTCTAGCACTTGAGACCACTTTCAGGTTTTAATGCTTTAAACTTACCTAAAGGTGACTTCATTATTATTATTACAATTATATTATTTTCTTTGTTTTGCTTTTGGGGCCATACCTAGTCATGCTCAGGGGTTTCAATGGACTCCACACTTAGGAATCACTCCTGTTGATGTTTTGTGGGAGCATATGGAGTGCTGGGGATCAAACTATGATTGGCCTCATGCCAGGCAAGTCTCCTACCTGCTGAACTATTTCTCCAATCCTTATTATATTATTTTTTTAAGGGGAACAATGTACAGGAAACTCAGTGACCAAACCTGGGAGTTTTTAGCCAGTTGAGTTCAATGTTGGGGCCCAAAGATGCAGGCTATTTATACCCCATAGTGCCAGGAACCACCAGGGTCACTCTGGGTGATGCTTTATTCTGGAGTGTTGGCTGGATAAAGACTGAACTCTCCATGCATCTCTCTACAAGGCTGACTCTCATCCTGTTCAACCTTTGGAAAACTGAGGGATCCCAGCACTGACAATGAGAACAGTCTGGCAGGTGATTCCACTTTAACACCCAAACCTTTCCTCCTGGGACATTTCTTCGAAGCAGGAGGATCCTTCTCCAATTTTTCACTTTGTTCTGAGCATTGAAGGTGACATTCACTTTGGGAATGCCACCAAACAAATGCTACCTGCTGATTTGAAAGGGGATACCAGGGCCTCTAGTCACCCAGAAATCTCATGGTGTCTTAGATGGGGTGTCTGGTTTCACATAATTACCTGGCAACTTTTCAACCAGGTCCAGTATGACCAAATCACCTCTTGGGTTCTATGCTGGGGGATTCCTACCAAGACAAGACCGTGGCAACATGACAGACAGCCTCTGGCTGGAGATGTTTTCCTAGATAGCCTGTACCTTGCCTGGGTAATTTTCTCCTCTAATCAAGCATAAAATAGTGCTGACCCTAAAAGAAAACATTTTCTAATTGAAGACAACATTGCACAAGAGCATAGGGAAGTTTCAGGTGCAAAGGATGATTAAGTAGTGCCTACCTAGACTATGTATGTATATTCTATTTTTTTTTTACAAGGAGTTACTGTTTATGCTTTTTGTGTCAAAAATTATTATATCCACCATCCATGTGGCCCAAACACTTCATCCCTGTCTTTAGATCATTTCTATTTTACCTCATTTCTTCACATCACCTCCATGCCAACATTTCCATCCGTTCCCCCACCCATGCCTACCCTTTGCCTCAATAGTAAACTCAATTATTTCTCAGAGCCCAAGCTTTTGCTGGATGCTGAAGAGAAGTCTTTACACCCCAATCCTGCGGGCATTGGGAATTGCAGGTCTGGAAGCAAAGCTGACACAGGAAATAATCCACACCAAGTTAGGGAGATGAAACAGGTTCAGGAATTTCTACCACAAGTTAGCTGCAAGCAGAGCAGGCTGGCAGACAGGCAAATTGTGGAATAAGCCCTGGAAACCTTTCTGACTCATAACCTTTAATGGGATGAGTAGGACCACCTTTATGGGTGGAGAACAGGTAGGGGTAGGAGCCCAATCCAGAAATTCTACCTGCTCGGGTGGGATAAACATATGCAAAGAAGAAACCCTTCTGATTAGGGTGAAGACCAAGACCAGTTACTCCAATGGGTGCTCTCACTCTTATGTGGATTGTATAGAAATAAAGAAGAGAATAAAAAGTACCAGAGGAAGACCCATGTTTGGATGAGCTACATGATACTCAAAGTTGAATGAATTCTATCCTTCACCAGACCAGGATTTAATGAGATCGCAATTGTTGTTTTATTTTTGGGCCACAACCTGCTAGGGCTTACTCCTAGTTCTGTGCTCAGGGATCACATCAGCAGGTGGTGCTGATCCGGGTAACATAAGAGGTACCTGAGGTCCAAAGTGGGCCGACTGCGTGCAAGGCAAATGCCCTACCCTCTGTGCCTGAGACATACATCTTTTCCAGCTCAGATTTTGATAGCCTGGCAGGGAGATCAGGAGTATGTCTTGGAGTGGGGTGAGAACTGATAGTCCTAGTCTTCCCACCAGCCTCCTGCTGGTGGTAGGCCTATGAAAATCACATTCTACTGACTCAAGGGAGAGTTATTTCAGTAGAGCCAGAGAGAAGCAGGTATGGGACCTTTGTCTTTTCCTTCCCAAAGCCCACAGCCATGTGCTAGATGAAAAGTTTTAGAGGAGTAGATGAATAAGTAGAGGTAGTTCTGCCACAAAGGAAGATGAGTGGACACTGCCTGAGGCATTTCTCGGTGAGACTGAGGTCAGGGGATTGGAAGTGAACAGAGGGGGCTCAGCTGATTCCCCAAGCTATCAGGAGGTTGGGAGGAAATGGTCCAGATTTCCATTTCTATTTTCTCCTTTTTTCTCTCTCTATGGCCTATTCTCCTTTTCCCTCTGGGATATGGTACTGGGGGAGTTTCTTCCATATCCATGTTCCATAATTGAGGAAGGAGACACCCTCCCCTTCCCCAACACCCTCAATCCTCATCAGCCTCAAACTTTAACATTGCATTGAAAAACAACAACAGGGCCGGGCGGTGGCGCTAAAGGTAAGGTGCCTGCCTTGCCTGCACTAGCCTTGGACGGACCGCGGTTCGATCCCCCAGTGTCCCATATGGTCCCCCAAGCCAGGAGCAACTTCTGAGCACATAGCCAGGAGTAACCCCTGAGCGTTACCGGGTGTGGCCCAAAAAAAAAAAACCAAAAAAAAAAAAAAAAAAAAGAAAAACAACAACAACAACAACAACCCTATCTGGAAGATACGTTTTATTGTTTAAAAAAAAAAGTCCCTTTTAGGAACTAGAGAGCTTAGGCACTTCTCTTGTACACAACTGACTCCAGTTTGATCTGTGGCACCATATATGGATGCTTGAGCACTGTCATGAGTGATCCCTGGGCACGAGTCAGGAGTAGACCTGAACAACACTGAACAACACTGTGCCTATCCCTCAACCCCATCCTCATTTTCTGCTTCTGAACTACAGAGTATTGGCTTTTGACTAACTTTGAGCTACAGGACCACACTCCAAAAGTCAGATCTTAACACAGTCGGAATGTGCTGCTTAGTGGATGTACCAAATGATGATGCTCTTCACCATATGACCATGTAGATCTTGTCATCCTTCAGGTCAGCTCAGGAACCTGAATTCTGAAGAAAATAATGCATTTCTGTCAGAATCTGGATAGCCTGGATGTGTGAATTCTTCTGAAATTTGATGTGCCAGGCCAATGCCACCAAACTGATTTGAGACTTTGTTCTTCCTCTTTTCTCTCTCCTTGAGGCTCCTATATTTCTTCTTGGATTCTTTAAACAAACTTAAGAGGGGTGGGGCGAGTTTCTGGTCATTTGACTGCAACAAGTCACCTCAACTATAAGAGGCTTAGGCATCACCAAGTGGACCCCAATCCTCCTAGTAAACTATATAAAATAAGGCCCTTTCTCCAAATATGTGGTAACATATTGAGGTACTGGGCTTAGGTTTGAGGTATGTATTGCAAATTAAGGCTTCAACATATAGATATTTTTAGGGAAGCTGGTGAGAAATAACTCTCCTGCAAGCCACCTAAAGACTAATAAAAATAGTGGTGCCCAGGCCAGAGTGATAGGATGCTTACCTTCACTTGACTGACTCTGGTTTGATCCCCGGCACTGCACATGATCCCCTGAACACTATTAGGAGTGATCCTTGAACATAGACCCAGTAGTAAGCCTTGAACACTTTTGGGTGTGACCCCAAAATAAATAAAATAAATAAACAAAATGTTGAAGCCACAGATGTTTGGGTTTTGGGAACCTAAATTTCCCTTGGAAGAGAGAATTCTGGAGTAAATGCATCTCACAAAACCATCAGCATTAGACCCTTTGCTCGAAAGTGTGAGATTCTGTTTACAAGACCTACCTTTTTTATGATCTCCTTTCCCCAGCTCCAAATCAGAAATAAGAACCAAACCAACCTCAGAGAGCTCCTATGTGGCTGGAATGAGTTAATAGGAATGTAAGTGAACAAATCCTGCGACTGGTCAGTGCTCTTTGCTCTCACTTTTGCTAGGACTCTTTGCTTTCATTTTTTTGGACATAGAACTGCCAATGTTTGTCTGCTGTAACATCCCAGAAAAGCACAAATTCTTCATGTGAAGACATCAAATGTATTTATTTATTGGTTGGAAGGAACCCTTACCCAGTAGTTTTCAAGAGCAATCCCTGCTTCTGTGCTTAAGAGTTGCTTCCAGCAGTCCTCAGGGGCCCCTGGGGTATCAAGGATAGGACCTAGCTGGGACTCCTACTTGCATGCAAAGCTTGAGCTCATCTGGTGAACTCTCTCTAGCCTTGACTTGCTAAAATGTTGGTTGGGGCCAGAGATAGAGCATAGTTGGTAGCGCTCTTGCTTTGCACATATTTGATCTAGGTTCACTCCTTGTCACCAGATGTGGTTCCTTGAGGCCATCCAGGAGTGATTCCTAGCTTAGAATAAAGAGTAAGCCCTGAGTGCATCTAGGTATGGCCCAAATGCCATAACAATTAAATTAAATTAAATTAAATTAAAAATGAGGACAGTTGCACAGAGGAGTAAAGCAATCACCACACTGAGGTGGGCAGGTCCGGACAAACTCCCTCGCAGGTGTCTAGGCTCTCCACTGCCGGAAGGACTGTGGCTTCAACCCATTTATCATTGCCCCCCCCCCCCAAACATCTCCAGACATGCTTCGGGGAAAATCTGGAACCTGGTGTCGCAATTCTGCCCTGAACAAGAGCATTGTTAAGGGCAGAGAAGGGAACCACAGCAGTGAGAGGAGGAAACACGGTGCACTGAAGGCAGCCTGGAGGGAGGAGGACTGGGCTTTTGCACATGCTCAGTCTGTGCTGGAGTGTTGGTGACTCAGTCTAGGCTGAGTCAGAAGCAGGCTTGTTTCTGGAAGATGATGAGGGAGAGTGGGCAAAGGGCACACACCACTGTTTGCCTTGGCTCTGCTCTCTGATATTCCAAGCAGGAACCCTGGGAGACTCAAACAGAACACATGCGGAGCACCAAACTCTAGGACCCCTGCTTTGTAGCCATTGCACGACACCCTCCTTTATGTCCTCTATGATTCCACTGTATTTGAGTTGTTGTAGCTGCATTTTATGTTTACCATGTAGAAGGGAGGGTTTCTAGAGACAATTTTCTACAAATAATGGGGCAAGGAAAGAGGTTTCTGGAGTTCATGAGGGGAGATATGGACTGGGCAGATGGGTTAGTCTCAGACATCCGCATTCTGTGACTGTGGCTCCTGCCCATCTAGCTGTTCCCTCACTGAACATGGAGACCCCAGCCAGGCACTATTAGAAACTATTAGAAGGTAACCATGAAGAGATGGAGCTTGAAGAGCAGCATTAACGGTGAACAGGCTCACTGAGCTGATCTGTCAGACCCTGTTTTCTAGATCAAATGACAAAGTGGCATAAACTCAGTGAGAATAAAAGAGCACATTTCAGTGCTACATCTCTTCCCTCCGCATACCCAGAGGGAGTCAAGCAAAGCATCCCTGGCTCCAAGGGGTCAAAGGTGGCATTTATTTTACCTGTGGGCAGGGCCCACCTGCTGTCTACTGCAGGAAAAGGCCAAAGACCTCAGCTTGGCTTTAGGCCTTACAAGACAGTCTTGTCTAATTAAGGGGTGAAGTGAGTCCTCTGGGCTCTCTCCATGAGACCAATGTGTCAAGAGACCCATGGGTGTCCAGTTACTTCCAGTGCCCAAGACAGGAGGCCACAAAACCTTTCTTGCAGGGGGTAGTCTACTCGCCTGGCATCTGTCTTTTAAAAATAACCAGGCCAGCTTGCCAAGCAGAGCTTCATTCTGAGACATCAGATATAGACCTCCTGTGGCAAACTGCAGTGTGGCCCTGTGTGGCCAGGACAACAGCTGTGCAGACTGCTGTCCAAACAGAGAAAGTGTTTGAGCTTGGAAGACACAGGTTCATAGGCCCCAGAAAGCTCTTTTGTGAATTTATGGAATTTCCCAAGATGGGACAATACTCCAAATGATGTTAGCATACTTGTGTTGGAGCGATAAATAAGACTGTTGCTTGTCATATGGTTTTAAGCTACAAAAATGGAGACCTAAGCTAGACCCTCTGGAGCTAAGGAAGTGCATAGCTGAGGGGAGGGGGAGGGCAGGACCTCTGCTCCTATTGACTGAAAATCCAAGAGGGATAATGCCCAAGGGTATCATCAATAGCTACTAGCTACTGGGACTGGGACGAGAGGAAGAATGTGGGGACAGTCTTTGAACTGAGCTAGTCAAGAGAAGAGTCTAATGAGGGGAGGAGAGATGAGAGAAGACAATAAGATTTTCAACCCTAGCTGTAACTACAAGATAGCTCAGATGATAGAAATGTCTCCTTTAACACCCAAAGTCCTGAAAAGCAAAAATATTTCAAAACCAGGAGCCTCATTGTACCCTATATTAGAAAACAAAGGCCAGAAATGGGTAAATCCAACAGTGAAATAGACATTGGGCCTCTGACAGGAATTTAAAGTAGCTCCTTGGATGGAAATCCATAAGGTATGGGGAATGCTCACTAATAATGAAGGGCACGAGAGCTGAGAAAGAAAATGCAGAAAGTTCTTCACTTTAAAATGAAGAAGCTCTAAAACAGTAGACCAAACATGTACTGGTATAGAAAACACAAGGAAGGAAATAAGACAGCTCTGGGAAGCAGAACAAAAGGGGAAAATAAATGAAATGGAAGATGAATTTCTAGTAATGACTCCATTGGAGAAAAAGAGAAGAGTTAGGAAAAATGAAGAAACACTATTAGGATTTCAGACTCCATTCAAAGAAAAAAAGCATACAAATAATGGATATTCTGGTAGGTGAAGACAGAGAGAATGGCTGATGTGATATGCATAGAAACAGTGAGAATGTCCCCAATTCAAGAATAAGCCATAGATATCCAGGCAGCTGTGAACAATCCAAAATAATTTTTTCCTTCCTTCCTTCCTTCCTTCCTTCCTTCCTTCCTTCCTTCCTTCCTTCCTTCCTTCCTTCCTTCCTTCCTTCCTTCCTTCCTTCCTTCCTTCCTTCCTCCTTCCTTCCTTCCTTCCTTCCTTCCTTCCTTCCTTCCTTCCTTCCTTCCTTCCTTCCTTCCTTCTTTCTTTCTTTCTTTCTTTCTTTCTTTCTTTCTTTCTTTCTTTCTTTCTTTCTTTCTTTCTCTCTTTCTTTCTCTCTCTCCCTCCCTCCCTCTCTCTTTCTTTCTTTCTTTCTTTCTTTCTTTCTTTCTTTCTTTCTTTCTTTCTTTCTTTCTTCTTTCCTTTCTTTCTTTCTCTCTCTCTCTCTCTCTTTCTTTCTTTCTTTCTCTCTCTCTCTCTTTCTTTCTTTCTTTCTTTCTTTCTTTCTTTCTTTCTTTCTTTCTTTCTTTCTTTCTTTCTTTCTTTCTTTCTTTCTTTCTTTCTTTCTTTCTCTTTCTTTCTTTCTTTCTCTTTCTTTCTTTCTTTCTTTCTTTCTTTCTTTCTTTCTTTCTTTCTTTCTTTCTTTCTTTCTTTCTTTCTTTCTTTCTTTCTTTCTTTCTTTCTTTCTTTCTTTCTTTCTTTCTTTCTTTCTTTCTTTCTTTCTTTCTTTCTTTCTTTCTTTCTTTTTCTTTCTTTCTTGCCACACCCAGTAGATCTCAAAGATTGCTTTTAAATTTGCGTGTGGAGTGAGGAGACAGTTCACTCAAGGAAAATCAGTTTGTTTCATATCTACCAGATACATAAAATGTGTTCTTACCTCTTGCTTTATTTTTCTACCAGATTTCTAAATGAAAATAAATCCTCTATATCAAGACATATCACTGTTAAATTAGCAACAAAAAAATACTAATGGTTGTTTGGAACGTGAATGAGAAAGGATGGAGTGCTATTCCTTTGCAAAGCAAAGAGAAAGGCAGCAAGCATCTTGCTAGTATTTCACTCCATAATTATTCCAGGGGTTTGTTCTTAGCTCATGGCAATGAATGAAATGGCTGTGGTAGGCTATTTTTAAAATCATTTTACTATCAGCAAGACAGATGTTGCTCAGATAATTAAGTAACAGTTCTCTACCTCAATTCCTACTACCATTTGTTTCTGTAAACAAAATTTACAATTGCTGGGGCAGAGCAGTGGCGCAAGTGGTAAGGCATCTGCCTTACCTGCGCTAGCCTAGGATGGACTGCAGTTCGATTCCCCGGCTTCCCATAAGGTCCCCCAACCCAGGAGCAATTTCTGAGCACATAACCAGGAGTAACCCCTGAGTGTCACTGGGTGTGGCCCAAAAACCAAAAAAAAAAAAAAGATTTACAATTGCTTAAAAAAGAAATGAAATAGAAGGTTTGAAGAGACAGTTCAGAGGAAAAACATAATTTATATGTGTGAGAACTGGATTCAATTCCAGATACCACTCTTCACCCTCAGTAGAAATACAATTTATTCTGAATTAGTTTCTATTTGTCATTCACAGTTGTATTAAGTAATAAAAAAAAAAAAGTCAGCCCCATTACACAATAACCCCTACAGAGCACTTTTGAACTTTACATCGACTTTATATTTAATGACAAAATATTTATGTTGCTCTGACCAACTATTTGCTAATAAAATTGTAAAGAAAATATTCTGTAAGGGAAAATAACATAAACTTTATAGATTTCAAGTTTTATTCATTTTTAACTAACATATCTATTTTTGTTCTAGGAAATAAAGTTAAACCATTAGAGACTTTCAGGCACAAACTGCTCACACTTGAACATATTTTAAAAGTCACAGACATAGAGTTTGTGAGTGTTTTCTGTATGCCTGACCTTTCCAGGCCTTGGGATAAGTTTTTATCTCCTTGAAGGTTAGTGTCACTGGGCCTGAATGTCCAAGTTACCAGAAGCAGGTCTCCCTTCCTTAGTTCTTTAGCGGGCTGCGAGCACAGAGGATGGGTGACCTAATACCATCTGTAGCTCATGTGGCCCTGTCACCTCACCTCAGGAGCTTAAACAGATCATTTGGCACAGTATGTCAAGAAAAAAGAGAGTATGTGTTTCTATAAATGTGTGTCAGCACATATATGTGCACCTGTGCCTATGTGTGAGTGTACATGTATGTAAATGCATGTCTCCCTGTATGTGAATATAATGGATACTGCCATGTCCTCAGCATCCACTCTGCAGAGTGGGGAGAGGTGGAGAGAGGTCATGGGTAATTCCAGGAGATGTACCTGGAAGTAGGACAAGATCTTAATGTTCTGCCACACCTCTGGTGAAGTGACTATGAAGGGTGGTCTATGAAATGCCCAGGGAGCTGTGAGGGATGGTATGAAGGATGATGTATAAGGTAAATAGGAGTGTGTGTGAAGGGTGTTCATTGAGGTAATAAGGGGGCTGTGAAGGTTGGTCTATGGGGTACTATGGGGCTGTGAAAGGCGATCTATAAGGTACCAAGGTACTTGTAAAAAGTGATCTATGAGGTAACAAGTAGATTATAAAGAGTGGTCTACAGGGTACCAAGGGAGCAGTGAAGGGTGGTCTATGAGGCAATAAGGGAACTGTGAACAGTGATCTATGAGGTAATAATGGGCTGTGAAGGATGGTCTATGAGGTTCCAAGGGATGGTGAAGGGTAGTCTATGAGGTAATAAATGGCCTATAAAGGGTGAGTTATGAGGTAACAAGGGGGTGTGAATGGCAGTATATGTGGTAATAAGGGGACTGTGAAGGGTGGTCTATGAGTTAATAAAAGGGGCTGTGAAGAGTTGTCTATCAGGTAATAAGGGGACTCTGAATATACGAGATAGTAAGGGTGAAGTGTGGTCTATGAGGTAACAAGGGGGTTGTGAATGTTGGTATGAGGTAAAAATTACGGTGCTGTGTGAAGGGTAGTCTAAGATCTACAAGATGGTCTATGAAGTTCCAGGGAAAATGGGGTTTTGCTTGGCTCCTCAGATGCCTGGATCTGTCGTCTGGGGGTGGAGGGTTTGGAGGAAGCAGAGAAGGTTGAAAATAGCTACAGGAGCATGAAGAACAGCTGGTGCAGAAAACATGAGCCCGTGAGGAGCATCAAGGTCAAGTTCCAGCTAGGGTGGGAGTGGGGTTGTCCAGAGTTTCCAACAGAGAGTGGGTTCGAGTAAAGCCAGCTGGGCACAGGCAGGGGAAGGGAGTGAAGGTTCTTGGTAGGGAAGAATAGGAGGTTCAGAACCATACAGATCTCATTAATCAAGAAGAGGGTGAACACTGCTGGTCCATAGAACTGGAAATTTTGTTGTACTTAAATGTCCTTTAAAACATAATGGTGAGGGGCTGTAGTGATAGCATAGGGGCTAGGGCATTTGCCTTGAATGCAACTGACCTGGGTTTGATTCCTAGTATCCCATATCGTCCCATGAGCCTGCCAGGAGTAATTTCTGAGTGCAGAGCCAGAAGAAGTAACCTCTGAATGCTTCCAGGTGTGCCCCACTCCCAAAACCAAACAAGCAAAAAAAATTTAGCGTAACAGTTCTAAATTTATCTATGAGAAAAGGTGCCATGGATGGGTGGGAGAGAGACAGGGAGACAGAAAGTTAAAAAAGAATGCTTGCAATGATCTGTGTGGTCCCCCAATTCCTACCCTTTAATGTGATGGTGTGAGGTTACCTTTGGGAGGCAAACATGAGTCCCAAGAGAGAGAAATCTCTCTGTCTGTCTGTCTCTCCTTTTTTCCATATATATATACTGAGAACCACAGTTTTAATGTAGGATCCTTGATGTTGGATTGTTAGATAATTTTTTAGTGCCCTAACACAGAAATGAGTGTCGTAGAGAAAGAATAGTAACATATACTAAAGATAAGAAACACTTATATTGTAGCCAAATTTAGTCTATTTCTTTTTTGTTTTTGTTTTTGTTTTTGTTTTTTGGGCCACACCGGGCGATGCTCAGGGATTACTCCTAGCTGTCTCTTCAGAAACAGCTTCTGGCAGGCACGGGGACCATATGGGATTCGAACCAACCACCTTTGGTCCTGGATCGGCTGCTTGCAAGGCAAACGCAAACGCCACTGTGCTATCTCTCCAGGCCCAAATTTAGTCTATTTCTTATGAAATTTAACAAGGTGTCATTTAGGGACAGCTACAGTGGAATCTCCTGGTGGAAAGAACTTATGTAGTTATCTTGGTTTAAATAGACAAAGCAAGTACCTTAATCCCTGCTCTCTCTCTCTCTCTCTCTCTCTCTCTCTCTCTCTCTCTCTCTCTCTCTCTCTCGACCTTGAAACAGGTTTTAGAATTTGAGAAATTTGGGGATCTTATGTATAGACATTCTTTGATGATGACTTCCTATTTAATAGTGATAAAATATTGTCAATCCAGAACAAACAAGAAGAGAGATTAGTGAGGCTAGAAGTTTCTGGTGATTGTTTTGAGAAGCTGATGACCACAGATTCTGTATTTGTGGTCTGAAAGGGCATCATGGTCAGTGGTTGGTACAAAGGCATCGTGGGAAAGCAATAGCTGGGGCTATAGACTTCTCTTACCATTGAACAACACCCACAACTCTGAGGGACTGACCAAAGAGCCTCAAATTTTGCCTGTGAGGAATTTTTTTGCATCAAGTTTAATAAAAAATAAATTCACTACTTAGAATGGTAGGATTGTTTATGTTTTTAGTGTTTATGTTTTTAAAGGAGATCATAGCTTTAGCCTATAGCTCACATCAGACTTCATTGTACAAGCATGATTTTAAAAGGGGGAAGTGCTACAGCAGGTGACAAGGAGAAACTGGCCATGAATATATATATATATATATATGTATATATATACATATATATATGTATATATATATAAGTTTTTGTATTCCAACCAATCAACAAAAATATGAGCACAGACACACAAACAGAATGTCTGACAACTGCTCAACTAAGAGCACATCTGACTGAAAATAATACTTAAGCCCCGTGTTTTTCTGTTATTTCAGGATCTCTCTGTACCACAAACTGTCACCATAGAACACAACTAAGGAGGGAATTGAAACTAGGGAAATTCTTGCTGTTATGAACATTATAAGAAATAGCACTTGTTTGATACCAGGATGCCTATGCTTTCTAATTGATTATACAAATCCAGCCTATTAAACTATCTTTTCGGCTCCAACTTAGGTATATATTTGGCCTTGGTTTTCCAAATAAGGTTGAAGGCACAGGCCCTGTGCTATCTTTCTGAAAGAAATAGCTTAAGTAAATGAGGTTAAAAGAACAAAGAGAGATCAATGTATATGCTAACTAGATTAAAATGTTTTTTTTTTTTTTTTTTTTTTAGCTTATGGACATAGTCATTGTGTAACCATTTTTGGGGAAGTTGGCTCAGATCTAGTGGCCAGGGCCTGTTCCTGGTTCTTTGCTCAGAAGTGATCCTGGCAGTGCTCAGGAAACCATATGTGGTAGGAGGGATTTAGACTAGGCAAGAACCTGGCCTTCTATACTCCCTGACCCATTACATTTAAAAGAATATTTCATATTAGATTTAACTTAAATACATTAAAGAAGTTTCTTTCAGTTAGGAGCTTCCTTTGTATTTTCGTAATAGGGGCTTTTCAAAGAGATATCTGTTATTTGCTAACAGATATAAAGAAAATTATTCATCTGTTGAAAGGCATCTTGGTTGTTTCCAAATTCTGGCTATTGTAAATAGTGCTGCAGTGAATATAGGTGTGAGGAAGGGATTTTTTGGTATTGTGTTTTTGTGTTCCTAGGGTATATCCTTAGTAGTATAGCTGGATCATATAGAATCTCAATTTCCAGTTTTTTGAGGAAACTCCATATTGTTTTTCATAAAGGCTGGACTAGACATCATTTCCATCAGCAGTGAATGAGAGTTAGGAACAATATTTTATGGGCCAAATTTTCTAAATCAAATTGGTGCTCCACTGCACATCAAAAGTTGTGTGCTGAAGAGAAGAATAAATGATTTATAAGTGGTATTTGCTAATGAAAATGTGTATCTGCATTTTCAGAACTAAATTTAATAGTAAATATTTATTATATTTTCTAAACTTATCATCAGGAGCCAGTGAATTATTAGAAATACAAAAATGAATATGTCATGATCTTTGCCAAGAGGGCTACAAATTAGTGAAGATCTTAATATCAGAGTGTATTGAGTAACTTAAAAAGTAATTCAAGGGCCAGAGCAATAGTACTGTGGGTAGGCATTGCATGCCCCTGGTTCCCAGCACCCTGTATAGTCTCCCACACACTCAGGTGTATTCCCTAAACACCATCAAGTGTGTCCCAATATGCCCTACAGAAATAAAGTAATTAAAATATCAAAGTGTATTGAATAATTTAAAAGCATTTTCTTAGAAATGTCATTATAGAGAAAATACAAAGTACTTAGATATAAGATACTTGTAAGAATTTTCTGACCTCAAAATGAAACATTTAGACAGTTATGTGGGTATATAGCTATATATATCATTTATGCACATATATGAGTTCAGTAAAATAGGTTTCACTTGTTCATCAATAATTCTCTGTTGTTCAATCCATATTTAAATTATTCATTGTCATCAATGAAAACATATTTTTTTCATTTTGATAGCGATTGATAGAAACAATCTTTAAAAGTTTATAATATGTTGATTTTTTCTCAGCAAAACTGAAAATTTAAAATGTGTAAAATCCATTGATTTAAGTTTACACCTGATTAAATTCTAAAATAGTTTGAAAAGCAGTTTTCTGAGACTTCATGTCCTTTCTGAACCTCTATGCTGTGGTGAGTACCATAATTGGGGTCTTCTTTGCAAATATTTACTTGTTAGTAACAGAGATATAGGAAAAAAGATTACTTATTCTTGGGTTAAAAATAAGGATCTAAGGGCCATAAATCACTGGGGATACCAGCTATGAGAGACCAATACCTCATCCACATTGACCCCCAATGCACATGCAGGGCTGAGTTGCTACAGGAATTCCAAGAGACACTGAACCCACAAAGCAACAAATGGGGGGGGGGATCACGTCAACTCAGGAAGACTCAAGAATTCTAAACATTTCTGTGGGCTTGTCCTGAGTCTCAAGACTGATTCATGTTTCTAAGGCTCTGTTTTTGCCTATAGGAAAAGCAATCTGAGCTGGTTTTCCCCTATATTAGGTCATGGTAACTAATTTTGTATAAAAGAAGATTCCTTTCCCTTGGAAAAGGGAAAGCATATGCCCTGTTCCTGAAAGGCACCCTGGGAAGCTCAGACAGCTTCAGGATAGCTAGTGCCAAAGAAATACTATCGTGTAAAAGATCTCCCCCACTGTTTCCCCTGTGCTGTTTACCACCTAAAAGGAACAATAGAATAACTGGAGAGTGAAAACATATCAGAAAGTTAGCAGAACATTTTCTTCTTGGTTAGCTCAGACTCAAACTGAAATAACATTGAATAATAGCAGCAGCAGCAGCAGCAGCAGCAGCAGCAGCAGCAGCAGCAGCAGCAGCAGTAGAAGTAGTAGTAGTAATAATGATATGCCAGGCCTCCAACACCCTAGGTCCTAGGGCGGACAGCCATAACCAAAAGCTCTCTACACCATCCTGCAGAACAAAGTACACACACTTTCTTGTTTTCTGGCCACCCTCAACAGTGTTGAGGAGACTCCCAGCAGGGCTGTGTGGAATCCACTCAGGTCTCCCACATACAAAACTTAGAGCCCTCTCCCAGCTCCTGTCTACTTGTTTGTTTATTTATTTATTTAATTCAGTGTTGAGGCCAGTGGTGCCAAGTTCCAAAATGTTTAAAACAGATCTTTCAAAGCTCAAGTAGGTCAGAAGGAAAACAATATTCATTAATGATGCTCTTCACGTCTGTTTTGATGGCAGGAAGTACAGAGGCCAAGAAAACAACATTGTGCCCTGGAAGCCTGGGATTTCATCAAGTGTTTTGAGAAATGCAAGACACAGAATTGAGGCTTAAGGTGTCCTGTATTGTAGTTACTCCTAAGGGATCTGCCTTGACAATTCCTGCGGTCTAAGAACACTCGGTCACCTCCGCTATATTTGGATGGTTTGACTTCGCACCTAAACGATTTTTGTTGTGGTGGATTTGAAATATCTTTGTGGGGCTGGAGCGATGGCGCAGCGGTAGGAGGTTTTGCCTTGCACATGGCTAGACCCAGGATGAACCATAGTTCGTTCCCCGGGCGTCTCATATGGTTCCCCACGCTAGGAGAGATTTTTGAGCACATAGTCAAGAGTAACCTCTGAGCATCACCGGGTGTGCCCCGCCCCCCCAAGTTTGAAAGTATCTTTGTGTGTGCTTTTGTTTGTGTGTGTGGGTGTTCTGAAACAGTGCTTAGGGCCACTTCCACTGATGAGGTTCTATGCAAAGGTCTGATGATTCAGTGACTGGTCAGTCTTTGCAGTGCCAGGGATTCTCCAGGTCACATGGAGGTAGTTGGGGTGCCTTCAAGGCCTCATCCAGCCATACCTGGTAGTCTCAGGACTGCACATGGCCATGAGGAACCAACTGGGGTCAGCCACATATAAGGCATGTACATTAACCCCCTAACCACTACTCAGGCTATGTAATGTACATAAATTAATGGGTATATAGAGGTGTGGATGAGACCACACAACTGAAATAAAGTTTAATACTGTAATCTGTCAGCCAAAAAGAACCCCACACTAATATGTTAGGGCCACCTCCTGAAGTAGATAATCCCCTCCCAAGATCTTGAGGAACATTATATAGGGAAAGGATATAGGAAGGTTCCAGCTTTCTGATGATCTTTAAAAATGATTGGCTACTGTTTAGGGGAGCCTTCCCACTGCTCCCTTGTCCATCCCTGATAAGGTACCTGGTATGGCCAAGTAGATTGGGGTGAGGTCTATGGAAATAGGCTTGTGAAGACCTACCATGTGGCTTATACCATATGGTTTTTACAAAATGGTGTCTCTCCCTGCTCAGAACCTGAGAAACCTGCCATGTGGCCTTTACAAAATGTCGTCCCTCCTTTTTCAGAACTCAGGTCCCAAGAGAAGCCCAGTAACTCCATTCCACAAAAATGGAGATATATCTATTAATAAAAATAATAAGGGGACACAAATGGATGACAATGTATTTTGTTTGTGACTTCTAGCACATAAAATCAGAATGCTGAAATACAGATTTTTTTAGGACACTAAATGGTTTGCAGGAATAGCAAAGAAAACTCCTTTATTTCTGGTATATCTTGTGTTCGAGTTATGTTTCTTTACTCAAATAGTTCAGTTTTTTAAGTATCACAGTAGTTTAGACATGTAGACATGGATCACATGCTTACCTTTAACAAAATCTATATTGAGATTCATCCACTATCAGCCAGTCACTGTTTTCCTAGCTTGAGGCACCTTAGAGAACCAGGCAGACACATCCTTCCTTCAGAGGAATGTTCTAGCAGAGGAGGCAGTCGACAAAAAGGATTACAGCTGAGATTACTTTGATTAGACATGGTGTCGCACTGGGGACCCAAAAGGAGAAGAGTTTGGTGAGTCCTTTGCTAATGGTAGGAAATCAGAAGAGCAGTGTAAACGATGCTACTGGTGGTGGTCTAATGTTTTCTGGAAGTAGAAGTGAGATCACAGAAGTGGAGGTAGGGGAAGCTATTGGTGATTAGAGTCAGAAGGGAAGTTCTGAAACTGGATTGTTTTAGAACAGAAATGCTGTAAGAGGCAGAGCCCCGAGATGAAACAGATAACAACACTCTCTTGCACTTTGCTCAGACATTTTCACCCAATTGAAGTGGTGTCAAGGATGGTCAATGTGACTCTACTACCCTTTTTTTCCCTTTCTGTCCACTCTAAGACAGCTGCTCCCTTGAAATTGATGTGCTTCTGCAAAGCGGACTTGCATGTGGGCTGGAGCCCTAAGCAGTTGTCCAAACACGAAGCTGGTTAAAGTTGGAAGCAAACTGCTTGTTAGTTGGAGAAAATAAAATGTGTCACTTTCAACTTCCCCTTTGCCTTTCACTGCTTTTTCTTTTCCCCTTTCCTTTTTTCTTTGTTTTTGTTTTTGGGGTTACTCCTGGCTCTGTGCTAAGAAATTACTCCTGGCAGACTCAGAAGACCTGTCAGGGATCGAACCTGGGTCTGTTGCATGCAAGGCAAATGCTATTGCTCTGGCCCTTTTTCTTTGCCTTTTTCAATCAGGGTAAACTCTACATTTCCACCATTTATATCTCTACCACTCATTCATCCTTAGTCTTTGTACCATATTGTGTAACCATAATTGCCCCCAACTTTTTTTTACCACCCTAACATAAACTACATAAACTGTATGTTTTGAGACAATGATGCCCCTTTTCTCTCAACTTGTCACCCCACTATCTGTCCCTATGAGTTTGCCCATTTGAGGTACTTGTAAAATCATGAGTTGCATTCTTTACCCTTCTGTGTTTGGCCCAGAGCCTGGAACATCCCGTGTGCCAGACCTAGCCATGAGGTAGCACATAATGGAACTTTTCTTTCATGTTCAGGGTGAGTTATATTGTAGCAGACTTTCAGTACACTGAAAACCAGTGGCAGTGGGTGCAGGGGTACAAATTCCAGCCACACCCAACCCTGCCCTGTATTCCTTCTTGATAGCTTTAGTAATTTCTAGCACAAAATATTTCTGGAATATTTCCTGAGCTGTCTTGAGGCTTCTAGAAAGATTTGGAAGGATAAAAGAAGAATGGGACATGATCTTGCTTCCAGCCATGGCCAGGCTCCCAGCTCAGAGGCCACACTCACTGCCAGTTTTCCCTGGCAGGCTGGGGGACAGACAGGTGCAGGGGCCAGCATGTCTCTAGTCTGGTGCCCAGAACAGCTGTAGCTAACTGACCGGAAATCAAGCAGGCCTTGAGCAGAGGGCACAAAGAAATGGTTCTTGCTGGTAGAAGAGTCCCACAGCATGAGGAGAGGAGAGGTCTTTGGTAACTGCATTCTGCAGCTTACTGGGAGAGCTTTGAAGTTTGAAAGACTTGCTTTCAGAATGACTAAAGTTGTCATCACTTGGGCCTTTTATCTCAAAAACTGCATTTTAGGAGGAAGTCAGCCTTTCTTCCTAGGTATTTTAGAAGAACAAATATTTTACATGTTTTGACCTTGAGCATTAAGATTTCAGGTGGAAGGAGTGTTCACACACATACTCTTTGGAGCTCTTTGTTAGGAGGTGAGTGTATCAGTTTGTAGAGATCAGCTTCTATTTCAAATACCAGGTTCAAGAAATGAAGTGATGGTACAGCAGAGAGGGGACTAGCCTTCATGCAACTGAACTAGGTTTGATCCCTTCCATATGGTCCTCCTGTGTCCACCAGGAATAATTCTAAAATGCAGACTAGGATTTACCCCTGAACACTGCTAGGTGTGGCCCCAAAAGAAAACATGACTATAAACCAAAATAAACAACAAACAATGGAAAATGTCAGGTCCAGAAAATCTTATCCTTAAGATTTAGCATAGGGGCCAAAGTGGTGGCGCTAAAGGGAAGGCGACTCTGCCTGTCAAGCGCTAGCCCAGGACGGACCTCGGTTCGATTCCCCCGGTGTCCCTTATGGTTCCCCCAACCCACAAAAAAAAAAAAAAAAAAAAAAAAAAAAAAGATTTAGCATAGACATAGTTTGAGGACATATTTTTCTTTTCTGGCTTTTTTTGTTTATTTGGTTGGTTGTTGAGCTACATCCAGTGGTGTTCAAAGACTAGTCCTGCTTCCTGATGCTTGGGGTTTATTCTCAGTGCTTCTCAGGGACCAGGTTGTGTCAGGGATCAAACTCAGGGCATCCTGCTAGCAAAAGAAGACTTTAACCCACCGAGCTCTCTCTCTCTGGTTCCCAAAGAGATATTTTATAAACAATGCTTCTGTGGTAATGTTTGAGCTATTTCTTGCAGTCAATGATATATTTGCTCTCATCACATTCTTTTGGTAAATGAGGAAACTGAGCTCAGGTGTTCAGAGGAAAGTCCCCATTTGGCATCTGTGAACCTGCTGTCTGCCCCTAGGTGCTCTGCAGCATTGGGTTATCAGGGAATGAGATAGGGTAGAACTGAGCACCTTATTTTATGGCTCAAGGGCCCACAGCCAAGAATGACCTCACTTGGTTCTGGCTACTTGAGCAGGTTTATGACTGTATCCAGTAAGATCTGAAGTCTCCACTCATAGGTTTGTGTGTGTGTGTGTGTGTGTGTGTGTGTGTGTGTATGCCTTTTTTTAGAATAGCTGGCATGTGCATTCTGTTCTTTTTGTTCTGAAGAGTTTATTCTACATAGATACCTATTTATTCATCAATTAATCAATCTACTTGTGTTGGTTTATAAACTGCTTTAGATTTCATTGTTTGCAAATACCATACTTACACTGAAAAGAAGTTCCCTAGGCTGAATAATATGACTCCAGAAGACACAGATTTGATCCCTGGTACTGCATGGTTTGTCCCCTGGTACCTCTGGGTTCTGTAACCTAAGTATAGAACATGGAGTTGTAGTCCCGGAGCAACATTGGAGTGTATAAGACTCCCCAAACCAGTACATTGGTTTTTTGTCAAACTGATGTAACCCCCCAAAAGAAACCAAACCCAAAGCCCATAAAAGTCTTATCAGTACAAAAACTGTAAACTAGAAAGAGAGGAAGAGTACATTTAGAAGCAAGGCAGGAAATCTTTCCAGGGAAGTAATTGTGCTCTGATGTCTCAACTCTACTTGCCAATATGCCAATCAATCCACTCTGCCTTTACTTCTCTTTGTCTGGTATTACCCACACGAGGATACATGCTGCTCAGATGTCCCGCCTGGAAGGCAATGTCTACATCTGTGTGCTAGGTGTCTCCTCACGTCACACAAAAAAAGGGAGTTCCTGCATCTGCTTAAGGTAAATCAAAGTAGACTTCCAAAGCCCCACCAGTAACAACCCATAGTTCTGCCACTGGATCTGCCACATCTGTGGCAAACACATCTGTGTTTGATGTGGGTGTGTTTTAGCTGGTCTGTGTTTGAGCACCAAGCACCAGGCTTCTTTGACTATTCTCCAGATTTAGGATTAGTGTTCTGTATATTTTGTTTAATTTATTTGGGGACTTTCCAAGTGTTGTTCAGGAGATCCCGGGCTTCCTTCCTGGGCGATTCTTGGTCAATCAAGTGAGCAGCTCAGTGTAAAGACCAGAGAAGTCAACATGAGGCTTTATGATGCCTTACATGACCCCAATCCTGAGGAAGAAGCTGGAAGTAGGGTCTCCAGGGCTGGTTGGGGGATTGAATTGGGGTTGACTTCATGCCATGTGTCCGAGGTTGGCCTCATGCAAAACCATGTACCTCAACTCGTGCTCCCTCTCTGGCTCCATGTATGTAAATGCATTTCTAAGGAAGCAGCAAGCTGTCTTTTGGAGAAGACAGCACCAGCTTCTATATTTTACATATGGTGGGGGAGGGTGGGATGTGAAAAGAGGGGACAGAGGTATCTCCTGAGACCAAGCTAAAGTTCAGATAGGCTGTCAAAGTTATTTTATAAACTAACTGCAGTTGCAGAGGCCAACTGCAGCCAGTATGCAATCTTAGAATGCTGAATGTCACTATGGAAACCCCCAAGCCTGGCTCTTTCACTCTGATGACAGCTTGAATCCCACTGGGCAGAGATGCCCAGCCCCTGACACCTGGGCACTTGCAGTGGCAGCTTCATCTGCAAAACAGGAAAACCTTATACAGAAACCTTATAGAGCAAAACCTCAGTGAGCAGGAAGCTGGTGATCCAGCCCTGTAGTCACTAGCCTCTCTCATCACCAACTCATCAGACTTCTCAGTTCAATGTACTTGATGTTCCTGTCATTAACAAAACAACCCAGGCGCTAGGCTTACACCTCTATTTGGAAAATACAAGAGATTTGTCCCCACTCTGTAGAGTACATAACTCATTGATTGTATTTGACCTTTTAATTTTTTTAGTTCTTTTCTTGTTTGGGGGCCACAGGTTGCTGTGTTCCAGGTTTACTCCTGGATCTATGCTCAGGGACCACATGTGATGTTGAAGATCAAACCAGGGTTAGCACGGAGCAAGACAAACACTGTACCTGCTATCTCTTTGACACTTTAGGACCAAATTTTTTAATTAATCCTGCCACTTTGCTTTAATCACCCTCTTTTCAGTCTGTGACATTTGCACATGGTGAATCTTTATAAATGGCTTGAAGTTCTTTCAAAACAAAACTAAAAGAAAACAATAGTTTTCTTAGTAACAAAGCATTGTTACTAAGTGGCTTGAAAGATGGCTTAAAGGGCTAGAGTAAGTATTGGGTTGTGCAAATATTGGGTTGATTTCTTGGCACTGATTGCTTCCCTGAGAACTTACAGGAGTGATTTGTCAGCAACACGTGGAGTGATGAAGATGTTGTAGCCTCAAGCCTCCCCACAACTAAGTGAATGTCTCCCCCAAACAAAGCAAACAGAAAAGTGTGTTAACCCTTGGGCCTCTTACAAGGCCCACCAAAAAAATCATGCATTTCTGGGGCTGGAGCAATAGAGCAGCAGAAGGGTGTTTGTCTTGCACGCAGTTGACCCAGGACAGACCTCAGTTCGATCCCTGGCATCCCATTTGGTCCCCAAGCCAGGAGAAATTTCTGAGCACATAGCCAGGAGTAAACCCTGAGTGTCACTGAGTGTGGCTCTAAAACAAAACAAAACAAAACAAAACAAACAAAAAAACAAACAAGCAAACAAATCCCAAGCTTTCTGCAGTTCATCGTCTGTCCTGCCACATCTGAAACCTTATTGGGTATTTTCGAGGATATTTATATACTCTTTGTCTCTTCTCTGTCTCAGTTTCACTTATATCTTGGCTCTGGTTAGAACATTTGGAGAAAGTTCTGATGGCTTTTTTGGAACTACCAAATCATCAGATGAACCTTCTTGGGAATGCTTTTTCCAAAATATTCTGGAACCCACTGGGTTTCTTTATTTTCTCTGTTACAGTTGTTTCTTTACCGGGCCCTAGAAATAGATTCCTTTTACCATTTTAATTGGGCAATTTAAGTTGTACAATTCAGTGATTTTTCAAGAACTCATAGAAATGTGTACTAGAACCATGAGTGGATCTCAGAATATTTTCATCACCACCCCAAAGAAATATGGGATTCATCAGCTACAGTTCTCATGCCTCATTTTCACCCAAGAATTTTTAGGGGGTTGCACTCAGGATCATGACATAGGTAGGACCTGTATCATGGGAAACAAGCTTCCTTTCTATTCAGAAAGTAGCCAGAATCAGAGACAAGGAGCCCCCTGACAGAATTATGTATCCACATCCATGTGCCTTCCCAGGATTTTGAGAAAAAGCTCACCACCACACACACTCCATTTGGGATTATAAAACTAAGCGAGTTTTCTTTTTGATTAATGCACTTTCTGTAATAACCTAATTGTATCTTATGTATCAGACACAGTTGTAAGCTTTGCAAGGACTGACCTATATTTTCCTTCTTAAAAATCAGTACGAGGCAGTTACTAGGATTATAAACTTGTTTGATCAATGAGGATGGCTTTAAGGGCCGGAGTACATGTGCAAGTATTAGGCTGTATTCTTGGCACTGCATTGCCCCCCTAAGAACGCAGGCCTTGGAAATTAAGTCCTGAATTCTAGAGAAGGAAGCTGGTCAGACTAGGTTTGTGCTTCTAATTGTCACACATGCTGCCTTTCTGAAATATCAAGCAGCTCTTTCTTGGGCAGGGGAGATGAATCAAGGTCTGAAGTGGACGTTCTGCATGCTGAAACCCTTGGTTTGACCTCTAGCACCAATGTTTTTCCGAGAACAGACTGGGAGCAACCCCCAAAACTCCTCAGGGTATAACTTCAGAAGAAAAACAACCTGAGCTCCTGATATCTGTGCATAGTCTGACCTCCCAGCTACACTTTCTTAGGCCTTTCATAGGTTCCAGCATCTTGAAAACACAAGTGAGTATATATCTTCTTCCACGAATAACCAGTTCTAATTATTATACTTCAGCTCCCCAGCAAAGAGCCTTCAAGAAGGGCAGATTAATCATAAGCAAACAGCCATGCAGTATTTAGTGCAGCCCCAAGGATGCCTCTCCATTCAGAGAAACAACCAGTCTTTCTAAATGAGAAAAGAAAAAGCCAAGTGGGACCTTCTGGGAGAAGAAAGAGCAGAGCATGAAGTGAATTCCAGATCGTATTTTCTCCCTAGTGTTCTGTGATTCATAGTGATTAAGTGAAAGCTTCATCTATTTTTCCATTTACCTTTCCCTAAGTAGTTGAGTAAATAGTGTTTCTCGATGGCATTTTCCTTTCTGAATGCTTCAGCTTCCTAGTTTCCTAATGGGGATCAGAGTAGAGAATTTGAGTCTCAGGAGAAATACAGAAATTTCTTCACTGAGGTCGAATTGATCCAAGCCAAATGACAGATATCTATTGAGCAACATTAAAGAAGAAAAAGAACTCTTTCCACAAATGTACATCAGCTCTTCTCTCTCACTCCAAAAGTAAGTCCTCTGAAGCTAATTTTTTTTTAGCTCATGAAAGATACAGAAGGCAGAGAAAGAACTTGTAAATTTTTCATTTATTTTTCTATATGACCCATAACCAGGATTTTCACCTACATTATTCTGCATTCATATAAGGCATATGAAAAGCTTAATACATATAAAAACTTATGTATTACTTTGTATTATAAGGGAAAAACACTTTTTTTTTTTTTTTTTTAGTTTTTGGGCCACACCCATTTGACGCTCAGGAGTTACTCCTGGCTACGTGCTCAGAAATCACCCCTGGCTTGGGGGACCATATGGGACACCGGGGGATCGAACCGCGGTCCATCCGCTTGCAAGGCAGACACCTAACCTGTAGCGCCACCTTCCCGGTCCCCGGGAAAAACATTTCAACATGCCAATCACTCCCTGTGAGTCTGATCACTTCTACTGGCTTGTAGCAAGTCATTTTCAGCTACCAACTCATTCCTCACCTCCCAATCTCTTTCCTTCACTGTGTTTCTCACTCTTCTCTTAAGCACCAGAGGCATCATCTCAATTACTTCTTCAGAGCTATGTTTTGCAACACTTTTGAATGACAAGTTTCCAAAAATGAAACCAGGGTGATGAAAGCTCAATGAGTTAAGCGAAAGTCTTGCATGCAGAAGGGCTGGGCTGGGGGATGGATTCCCTGTACCACGGGGTCCCTTGGTTTCTTCTGGAGCCAGATTGGTCCTGAGCACCAATCAAAAAAGGCCAAAAAATAAAAAAATAAAAGCAAAATAAAAGAGAGTGAGTGAGAGAGAGAATGAGAGAAAGAGAGAAAGAGGGGAAGAGATTATGAGAAAGATGAGGAGAGAAATGGAGAGAGGGAGAAAGATGAAGAGAGGGAGAAAGAGGAGAGAAAGAGAGAAAGAGACAGACAGAAAGACTGGCAGATAGACAGGTATACAGATAGATAGGTAGGCAGACAGGCAGACAGACAGAGACTTACTTGTCACTAAAAATTCTGATCATATAACACCATCCCGGGGCCAAGTACCTGCAGAAAGTTTAGACTAGCTGTTTTATCTTGAATATATTCTACTTTTTTATTATTATTTATTTATTTATTTATTTACACCCTCCCACTGGCAGCTCTACTTCTTTACTTGACATGATAGATTTGTTGGGGAAAAGGTCAGTGACCCTGGGAAAAAATGCTTCTCTACTCTTCCAAATTGCAAAAGTTATAAAGGAAGAGAAGGGTAGGATATAAACTAACAAACATTAGCACACAAGAGAAAATAACAAACTTTTTTTCATTTCTTTTGATAAATTATTATCGATAAGATTATTGATAAAGTTGAAGACCCTTGATTCTAGTTCTCTTACTATCTACTGGGAGCCCAATTCAGAAGGGTGACTTGGACTTGGTAACATATGAACCCCTGCTTTTACCTTGTGGGGCATTTCTAATGGTGGCCACTCGTACTAAAGAGCTGGGGAACCATGTAGGTTTGGGGATTGCCCCTGGGGCTCTTCTAGCTGTGCCCAGCTCTTTGAACAACTCCCCAACTTTAGCTCACAACTTTTACATTAACTACAAAGAGGTATTCTTTACAAAAAAACAAACCAAAACAAAAAAAAAAATCACCTATAAATTTTGTTTGGATGTGTTTATAAATGGTTGTAGTACTAAACTGTCAAAATCAGATTGATCTCAGAGGATAAGATAGAATTTCCTTAAATTATGGTCTCAGTTTTAGAAACCATGCCCTGGGGCAGATGGTATCTACTGGAACAATTTAAGCAGGACATAGCCACAGATAAGAATTTTGTTTATTTTTTAAATTAAGGCACCTGGTGATTTGCAAAGTTGTTCATGTTTGAGTTTCAAGCATATAATGTTCCTACACCATCCCCTGCCCCACTGTCCACTCCTCATCTCTATTGTTCCCTCTCTATCTGTCCTACCTGAGCTGCCTCTAGGGAAGGCAACCCCTCCCCCCCTTAGGCACTGTGATTTACAGAACTGAGAGTCTACTGTTAAGAATTTTTCAATGCGCTCTTTTATGAGACTCTGCCAGAAAATAAAACTGGAGTTGGATGAAAGAAGGAAAATCTCTAAACTTAAGAAAAGGTTGTTTTTGGAATATTTTGTCTTTTTTTTTTTTTTTTTTGTGGTTTTTGGGTCACACCCGGCAGTGCTCAGGGGTTATTCCTGGCTCCAGGCTCAGAAATTGCTCCTGGCAGGCACGGGGGACCATATGGGGCTCCGGGATTTGAATCCATGACCTCCTGCATGAAAGGCAAACGCCTTACCTCCATGCTATCTCTCCGGCCCCAGTTTTTGGAATATTTTGAATGTTAGAATGTTCTGGCAAGCTAATTTCCCCCTCTGTGACTAGCAAAACTTCACATGATCATTATTATAAACATATAAGTACTTTCTATATTACAAAACCACAGAGTGATCATGTCATTGTAGTCACAGTAATTGTCTGCCCAAATATAGATGACTAACATTGATAAAGCTCAAATTTCAGAGCTAGACATTTAAAATACTGCGGAAATAAGGTTGTTAGCATTATACACCGAAGTGGACAATTTTTTTAAGGGTTATAGTTTTATACTTTAATTTTAAAGAACATTATGAAAAAACAGTGGAATGTTTTTTCCACCATCTTCCACCACTAAATCGACCTGAATTGTAGTTGGTTGGTTAATACATTTAGTGGTCTAGTGCCATCTTGTGACCAAAGTCTCAACTGCATCATGGTAGGTTTTAGCAAATGGGAACTTGGGCAGTTTCCTTCATTTTGCTTCCAGTGTTTACTGGAATTAGTTTGACAATTCGTTAAAGGGATATAGTTTTATATTTAGTTTTAAAGAACATTAAGGAAAAGCAGTGGAATGTTTTGAGGTAACCTCATCTTTCACCAAATCAACCCAAATTGTAGTTGGTTAGTTAATACATTTAGTGGTCTAGTGCCACCTTGTGACCAAAGTCTCAACTGCATCATGGCAGGTTTCAGCAAATGGGAACTTAGACAATTTCCTTCATTTTGCTTCCAGTGCTTACAGAAAATTAATTTGACATTGTCTATCAGTGGACTAATCAGTCCATTTTTAGGGTCTCCAAAAACTAAAGCTCTAGAGCTGGGGATCCTTTTGGGGCTGAGTCCGGTAGCATTCAACAGTCCACATTTGGGGGGGGGGCATGAGAAGAAAGGCCACATAGCATGAGTCAGCAGGAGTGTTGGTTGTAGTTTCTTGCGGGACTTAGAGGGTGTCCTTTCGCTTTGGGAGCTGGGTGGTGGTTTATTGGGGCAGAAGGTCAGACTCGGCATCTAATGGGTTAAGAATTGAGGGTAGGGGCTGGAGAGATAGCTTGGAGGTAAGGCGTTTGCCTTGCATACAGAAGGACAGGGTGGTGTTCGAGTCCGAGCCTGCCAGAAGCAATTTCTGGGCATAGAGCCAGGAGTAACCCCTGAGCGCTGCTGGGTGTGACCCAAAAAGGAAAAAAAAAAAGAATTTCGAGTAAAGAGGGTTAATTAAGGAGGGATAATGAAACAGGATTGGGAAATGAGAGGATAGAAGGATTTCTGTAGGGGGTAGGAGGTATAATATATAAGAGGGGCTATATACACTATAGAAATGGATTGTTTACAATTTAGGTTTGGCAATCAGAGAGGAGTCTACTGTATACAAACTCATGCCCACATATAGACAGACATTAGAGATCTATTCTTAACTTGCTGTTGGAGGCCTGACCCTCATAGGATGGGTATGAGCTCTTAAGAAATACTTGAATTAAGAAGAGATAATTAGCTAAGATATAGATTAGGAGAGAAAGAAAGGGAAAACAGAAAATAAGAGAGAAGAAAAAAGAAAGATAAGCAAATACAGTAAAAATTGAGTTAAAAAAATTGGGCCGGTGCATCAAAGTTGAAAGGCAGGACTTATTGTGGGACCAATAAGAAAGGTCCTAGCCTAGGCTTTGGCCTAGGATTTGTACAAAAATCAAGACCTCTAATTCCAGAGGTCTGACTTTGACAACTGTAACTGAGCAGAACTTCTGGAACCATAATGAAAGATTCCATCCTAGGCTTTGTCCTAGGATCTGAGCAAAAAACCAAGTCCACTAATTACAGAAGACTGATTACAACAGTGATGCAACAGGACTTCTAGAACCATAAAGGAGGACTCTATTCTTCCTAGCCTTCGTCCTATAACCTGTGCAAACACCAAGATCTCTAGCTACAGAGGCCTGGTTTTATCATCCACAACTAAGCGAAAAGTTTCCTGGCACCATAAAAAGACATTGGGGGTGTGAAAATGAGTGTGTATGGAGCCTGGAGTTGTTCCTGTGGCAGCATGCTTCAAGGGCAGAGGAAACCCTGTATCTCTTAGGCCAAGGGAATTCCTTTTCTAATTTCCCCAAATCAAACTGTGCCTATGCAGAAAAAAATGGCACAAATCTTGCCACAACAGCCCTCCTTCCTTTGTTCTTTAGATTCTTCTTTCTTCTTCTTCTTCTTCTTCTTCTTCTTCTTCTTCTTCTTCTTCTTCTTCTTCTTCTTCTTCTTCTTCTTCTTCTTCTTCTTCTTCTTCTTCTTTTTCTTCTTCTTCTTCTTCTTCTTCTTCTTCTTCTTCTTCTTTTTCTTCTTCTTCTTCTTCTTCTTCTTCTTCTTCTTCTTCTTTTTCTTCTTCTTCTTCTTCCTTCTTCTTCTTCTTCCTCTTCTTTCCCTTTTTTCTTCTTTCTCTTCATCCTCTCCTTCTTTTAATTATTTTTATTTTTTATTTTCTCATGGTTATTATATGATAGTGTTTTTTTTTTTTTAGTGCTGGGTGCTTTTTTGTAGCTGCTGTTTTTTTCTTATTTTTTCCCTTTATTTTTTAAATTGATATTTATAATATCTAGATGGAATCCTCCCAGGTTTTTATATTCCTTTTTTCCCCCAACAGAACCACATAACTTGAATCATCTTGTTCTGCCTCATTAATTTTTTTGGGGGGAATAGAGGGTACCAGGACCAAACAGTTGTATAAACATTGAGTAGAAATAAAATACAATCAGACTCAAACACCAAACCCAATGTCAATGACAACAGAATCCACACTTAATCTACAACAAGCTATACACAGAGGGCAACAGTTATACTGCAGTCCAGGGGACAAATGAGGGAATATGGGATGTATGCTGGGAATAGATGTGGAGAGAGGACAACACTGGTGGTGGAAATGGACCTGTCATTGTCACTATGTACCTTAAATATTGCTGTAAAGATTCATAATTCACTTTGATCACAATAAAAATTATTGAAAAAAAAAACCCAAAACCCCTAGAATTCAAAAGACAGTCCTTTGCAAGCCAGAAATAACTGAGCATTTTAGCCAAAAGATAAAAAATAACACCTAATGACTCAGTACACAATAACTAATACAGACTTGGGTTTTTGCTGGTGAGTGAGGTTAAAGTGTTTGAAGGATGATTTGATGATTTCGGAGTGCAAGTTCCCTATTAAACAGCAGTATTTCCAGTGGGAAATAAACCATGAGTGTTCATTTGAAACTTACCATTATCATTCTCTGTTATTTTGGATCATGAGCAGTAGTTCTCAGGGCCTATTCTTGGCTCTGTGCTCTAGGATCACTCATGGCAATGCTCAGGGGACCATATAGGATGCCAGAGATGAAACCCCAGTTGGCCACATGTAAAGCAAACATCCTACCCATTGTTACTATCAGCTAGCCCAAACTTCATCTGGTTTTTGTTTTGGGACCACATCCTACAGTGCTTAGGAGTTACTCCTAACTCTGCACTCAGGGATCACTCATGGTGGTCTCAGGGGACCATAATTTCGGTGTTGGAAATTGAACCTGGGTTAGCTCTGTGCAAGCAAATGCCCTACAGCTGCTTTACTATTGCTATGGCCCAAACTTTATTTTAATTTGGGGAGGAGGACACATCCTGTGGTGTTCAGAGCTTACTCTTGGCTCTGTGCTCAGGGACCACTCCTTACTGGTTCAGGGGACCATATAGGGTTCTGGGGATTGAATTCAGGTCAGACAATTGCTGTATTACTACTCTGACCCCTTACCACTCTTACCCAATGAAACACACTGTTAGACTTACAGATAAAATAGAAAGCGTCTTGCATTGTTGATCTACTAAGAACTAAGAACTTTTCTTCCTTATCCCCCAGAGGGTGGACCAAACACAAGAAGAACCTCCTTGTTCATTCCTTTCTCTTATCCCAGAACTACTGTGGCTTAAACATGACACACTCTTTGTATAGCATTGTCTGGTTTCATTTTATTTATTTATTTATTTATTTATTTATTTATTTATTTATTTATTTATTTATTTATTTATTTTTTGGGTTGCACTCGGCAGCACTCAGGGGTTACTCCTGGCTCTATGCTCAGAAATCGCCCCTGGCAGGCACAGGGGACCATATGGGATGCCGGGACTCAAACCACCATTCTTCTGCATGAAAGGCAAACGCCTTACTTCCATGCTATCTCTCCAGCTCCTGGTTTCATTTTAAATTTAAAAGTATTTTGGTTACTCATATTATAATTTCCAAACAGTAAAATTATTTCTGCTAGATAAATAGATGAATGGAATTTGGCAATCTTGTAGGGTCTGATGATTATTACTGTTATTCTGATATAAAACTGTCTTATCACTCTTCCAAATCCTGTCCTTTCACTCTGTCTACTTAATCTTTTAAAGCCAACTGCAATCAATTAATTAAATGATTAGTCAGTTATCAACTCATTATTGATTAATGAATTATTAAGACCTTGGTCTCCTCAAATGAGTACATCTTTAGAGGAAAGTTTACATTTTAGGAAGATGGGGCCAGAGAGATAGTTCAGTGGTTAAGTCTCTTGCTTTGCATATGGCTAACTTTGTTTGATCTTCAGCATCACATCTGGTTCTTTGAGTACTTTCAGGTGATCCTTCAGAGCCCTGCCAGATGTGGCCCTGATTTCTATCATACTCTCCCCACAATAAAGAAAGATAAACTGTCTATGAAATCAGAATAAGAGGCTCTTCTACCACAGCTATGATTCTGATCACCTCTTTCTATGGTCACAAAAGTTTTCTTTTCTGAAGATGAGGCCCAGTCTTCAGTGCCACTCCTTGCTTGCAACCACAGAATAAATTTGTCCATGTTTCCTGGTGAAATAGTTATTAGTTATTATTCCTGGTGAAATAGTTATTATAAATCCTTATAATTTATCCTACTCTTTAAATGTGTTCAAAGCACTTCTAAAACATGTTTGTCCAGGGCCAGAGTGATAGCCAAGTGAGAAGGGTGATTGCCTTGCACACAGTTTGACCCCAGTCATTTTATTTGGGCCTCTGAACCCACTGTTAGAGTCCAAAGTCGAAGGAGAAGACCACACAACTGGAGTAAAGCTGAATACTTTAATCTGTCTGCTAACAGCCTCCAAACTGACCAGCCAGGGCCATTTTACAGAAGGAGATAACCCTGCCCAAGGTCATGAAGAGGATTATATAGGGAAGGGATATAGGGAGGTTTTAGCATTTTGATGATCTTTAAAATGCCTACTGCACACCTATATTTATTGCAGCACTATTTGTTTCCAGACTCTGGAAACAACCAAGATGCCCTTCAACAGATGAATGGCTAAAGAAACTGTTGTACATATATACAATGGAATACTATCAAGATGTCTGAAAAAATGAAGTCATGAAATTTTCTATATGTGGATGGACATAGAAACTATTATGCTGAATGAAGTAAGTCAGAAGAAGAGAGATAGACACAAAATTGTCTTACTCATCTATGGGCTTTAAGAAAAATAAAAAACATTATTGTAATAATACCCAGAGACAATAAAGATGAGGGCTGGACTGAATGGCCCATGATATGAAGCTTACCACAAAGAATGGTGAATTCATTTAGAGAAATAACTACACTGACAATGAGAGAAATAGAATGCCTGTCTCAAATACAGGCAGGAGGTGGAGGAGGAGGGAAATGAGGGGCATTGGTGGTGGGAATTTTGGACTGGTGAAGGGATGTTCTTTTTTTTATAACTGACACCCAACTACAAACATGTTTGTAATCATGGTGCTTAAATAAATATATTAACTAAAAATATAAAAAAATAAAATGATTGGTTATTGTCTAGGGGTACCTTCCTACTGCTCCCTGGTGTTCTTCCCTGATAGGCTACCTGGTATAGCCAGGTAGCTTGGGGTGGTGTTAATGGAAATAAGCTTAAGGAAACCTGCATGTGACTTATACCATGTGGTCTATAAAAAATGGCGTCCCTCCTTGTTCAGAACAGAAGAGAAGCCTGGCATGTGGCCTTTACAAAGTGGCGTCCCTCCTCACTCAGAACCCCAGACCCCAAGCCTCCAGGAGTGATCCCTGGGCACAGAGACAGGAGTAAGTTCTGAGTTTGTCAAGAATGACCCCCAAAGCAAACTAAAATCCCCAAACAAACCAAAAAACACTCCATACTTCAAACATGATTGTCCAGATGAAACACCATGACTCAGATGCTGATGTTGACATGACACTCCATTTCATCTTTGATTTGGTCAAATGTGCCTCTATCACTTTTATTTTTTTGTCACCTTGTTTTACTTTCTACTAACAATGAATTTCCAACTAATTAAAGCAGAGTCATCATAAGTCATAGTCCTTCTCCCACATATATGCCATTAGGCTTTTAGTATTTATGCAAAATCTTTCCCATGTGTCCTTGGCAATATTACCAGTGAAAAATATGACCAGAGTTTCAGTATGTATTGGTAGAGTTTCATTCTGGGACATTCTATGAGCTTCCCCCACCCCCAACCCCAGTGTTGCCTCAAGGTGTTTCTCACTCACAGCTCATCAGTCTTCCATCTTGCTATCCTCTGTTCCTCTAATTGTCTTCTCATTGGCTAGTGTCCCTTCAGAGGTAAAATATATTACAGCTGGAGTCCCCCAAACAATGAATTGAGAAACCATCTGGCCCATGGGTACTGCTTGTCCTATGACTTCCTGTGAAGAAGAGAGTTCTCAATACACTGATATCTAGGTATTAACTAATAAGTGCAAATGGAGGGGCTAATCAAATCTCAATTTTTAAGTGGAACTATACCTAAACTAGTAAGCCCTAGTCAAAGGATACCAGGAAAGATCCCCTGGGGTTCATGAAAAGTGGGAGGAGTAGACTGAATCCACTGACAAGAATTCTATGTATGTTCTTTACATGTGTATCTTATTAAGAATGAAAGAGGATAAATTTATCATTTTACAGGGCCTGTTTTAAGGACATTCTTAAAAAATCATTACTATTAACTTTTATTCTGTCTTTCACATTTCCTTCCTTCCTTCCTTCCTTCCTTCCTTCCTTCCTTCCTTCCTTCCTTCCTTCCTTCCTTCCTTCCTTCCTTCCTTCCTTCCTTCCTTCCTTCCTTCCTTCCCTACCTTCCTTCCTTCCCTACCTTCCTTCCTCTCTCCCTCCCTCCCTCCCTCTCCCTCCCTACCTTCCCTCCCTCCCTCTCCCTCTCTCCCTCTCCCTCCCTCTCCCTCCTTCTCTCTCTCCCTCCCTCCCTCCTTCCCTCCCTCCATTCCTTCCTTCCTTCCTTCCTTCCTTCCTTCCTTCCTTCCTTCCTTCCTTCCTTCCTTCCTTCCTTCCTTCCTTCCTTCCTTCCTTCCTTCCTTCCTTCCTTCCTTCCTTCCTTCCTTCCTTCCTTCCTTCCTCCCTCACTCCCTCCCTCCTTTTGAAATTGACCCTTTTTGGAAAAACACTAAATCCACACGCACGATTGTAATACTAGACATTTTTGTAAGCAGGTTTCCAGAATGCATTCATCCTACTTAACTGAAAATGTGTGCAATGTTTTCTTCGAACATTTTTAGTAATGAAGCATGTGGGTTAAGTGATGCCTTCATGCCCACAGTACTAATTACCATCATTTCAGAATATACATTCAACACCAAAGACATTTCCTTTTTCATGAAATTTTTCTGGGGACACAAACCATGAAAATAAAATAACACCCACTCATGGATCACTGCCTAGATAGTGCAAAGAACATTTATGCTATATTTGTGTCCAACTTTGGAAGTACAAAGTAAAATAGATTTGAGGCTCCGTTTGTGGCCATTTGTATCTACTTCTGGATCATTATTTTTGCTTCCACACTTCTGGGAGACAGTTTGTTGTTCATGATCTTTATGAGGTTTTCTTCATTCTTCTTGCTTACCATGTAGTATTTCATTGATAAACATTTTTTTATACTGCTACTGGAGTATTTGGAAACTCTTTTGAGTAAGAAAATAATGATGCTGTGAACATGTAGCTTGAGTTTGTTATGTCACAAGTTCAGATATTTGTAGCCTAAGTAAGGGGAAATGAGCTTCTGTGGTCTCAGAATCCAGAATCTTTAGGTTCATTGTCAAGTGTCATTTCAAAATAGCTTCAACAATGTAGACCTTCATTATCATAGACCCCATGATTTTTACACCCTGAGTAGTGTCAGGCTTTAGACAAGCTAAACTTGTTTTTGCCCAAGGGCTATCTCAACCTTGGGGTTAATTTTAAGGGATTGGTTTTCCACAGTTCTGCATGATCAGAACTTGACCCCCACACAACCAGGAAAGAAAGCTACTATTGGTACAACTAACATGAAATATCCAATACAAAAATTGGAATTCAGAGGGCTGATGTGAAGCATGATAGGGTGGGAGGTTGAGAAGGGGATTCTGAGAAAAAAGGAATGGATAGGGCAATACCAGAGGCAGAAACTCAGGACACAATAACCTGTATCAATGACCTGTAACAATAATCCATATTCAAATAGATTGAATCCATTATAGTCCATAGAACTTCCCACTCCCATCAAGTAAACATGCAAGTTAAAACTGTCACAGCACACACACACACAGTTCATGTTCTGTTGTTTGGAGGGGATAACAATCAATAAGGAGATAAAATTGTTCTAAATTAGAACCTAAATAAAAATGTCTTAAGACATCTTTTACTCTCTGTAAAGGGCTCTTCCTTTCCACTATCAAGTGTAAAAGCTACTTTGACTTTATGTTGGAAAGTAAAGTGTATGAAAATTACTGCTTCATCTTTATGAGCATTACTCTTATCTTTTGAAATGTTTTCAATCTTTAAACTTAAAAACTCATAAAAGAGTTGGACATTTTCCCTTTAACCCGAGGGCACATATATCACATTCCCTTGTGAATACTAATACATCATTTAAAGCTATCCTTAACCAGACTTTTAAAGCATATGCTTCATTTTAAAAATGTTTTAACTAAAAAAAAAAAAAAAGGAACCAGCAAAGCTCCTTTTCTTTACCAGAATGAAATTATCCTTGCACAGAATTTGATCTGACCTGCCAGCCTTGATGTACTTTAAGATGGTGAACATTTTCCATTCAGACATGGAAAAGTCAATTTTATAGGAGTCATTTCTGATTTCCACTTTGCTTTTGCTATGATGATTCATTTTGGCCTGTCTTTTTGGGAAATCTCAAAGAATCTCTGAAAACAGAGGAAACGGAAGCTGTGTGCCCTTTAGGATCGATAATATTGTAAAAGCTTTTTGCTTTTCACATTTTTATGTGTAAAATGCAAGTGAAGTAGCTTTCCTCCACTCATTTATGATAAAGTCATTCTACCCATCAAGCACGAAGAAAGTGGGCCATTTACTATGGGGGATGGCTGGATGGCTTAACTTTCCCTTTTCTCACCACCAATTTCTTCCTCTCTCTCTTGGTGAACAATGTTGGCAGCAAGAAGTAATAGTAATACAAAAAGATGAGGGAGGTGACTTTCTACCTTAATTATAGTGCTGTTGAACTACAGGGAATTTTTCCTAATTTTCTGGGCTTTTCTAAGGCTTTCAGAAGAAATTAATTAATATCATGGAGATTATTAATAGAAAAAGGTAAGATTTTTATTATACACCTATGGAGAAGCTACATGGCTATAAATTCTAGGGTCATTGGGAGAAGTTGAGGATTGATATACTGGGGGAAAAATGAGATAAGGTTTCCCATGTCCAGTGTGACATTGGAGAGATAAATCTTATAAGACAAAAAGGAGATGACTTCATATGACAAAACTTCTAATTTCTTGAGATGTGTGTCCTACCTTAAGACAGATTTCTCCAATGAAAAGGTTGTTTCCAGAGAGGGCTTTCAACTAGATTCTCTTCCTTATGATGGAAAAGTTTCTGTTGGAATCTGCAAGGCTTTGACTCACATTAATTAAGTGCCTGTGCCATGTGTTGGAAGGAATTTGCTCTGAACATTTGAGAAGTTCTTTAAACATTTTGTGGAGGTCAGTTCTTCACACATGCTGGTTGCCTTGACATAATGCAAATAAACTGGCTCTTGGCCAAGAGTGGCCCAATGCTAGATCTTGGGAAAAAATATTTTTATGTACACAATGGAATAGTACTTGGCCATAAGAAAATATGAAGTCATGGAATTGGCCACTATGTGGATGGATCTGGAGAGTATCATGTGGAGTGAAGTTAGTCAGAAGAAGAGGGACAGATACAGAATGATCTTTCTCATATATGGGACATAAGAAACATAGTAGGGAAACAAAAAGTACCCAAAGGTATCAGAAACTGAGAACTGACCTTGAGTAGGAAGGAGATCACTCGGGTGGGACAGGGAACTCTGGAACAATGGTGGAGGAAAGCCAATATTGATGGAGGGTGCAGTGATGGAATGTTTTATGCATAAACTCATGGCACTATTAATATTGGAAATCATAGTGCCTAAAACAAAATAAGAAAAATAATGTATATCATTATGTATATACATGTATATACATTTTCCACCTGGTCTTCAGGAATATTCCTTGGTAGATTGGTCTAAAGTGCTTTGTGCATAATTATTGGTCAATATCTTAGTAATGTAGTCTTCATTTCTCTTCTCATTTATTGTATAAGAAAACAGGAAGTAGAGAATAAGCACAGTGGTAGGGCATTCGCCTTGCATGGGGTAAACCCAGGACAGAACAGGGTTAAATCCCATATGGTTCCCCAAGCCTGCCAGGAGTGATTTCTGAACACAGAGCCAGGAGTAACTCCTGAGCAGGTGTGGCCCCTCCGATAAAGAAAACATAACATGAGGTTTGCTCTCTTACAAATGTTTGAGTTTCCGTCAGAGAATTTTAAAATATTGGTGCCATGGTTTGCAGTGGCTATTAGGACTTAATCTTACTTAATTGATCTGTTGTATGCATTGATTAGGATCGCTCATTCCTCTTCTCTTAGCCTTTGGCTTTTTTCTGATTTACTATTGTAGATGTCTCAATAAGCCCTTGGTTGGGCTGACTGAACTGAGACATCTAAAAAAACTATATTTTCCCTTGGCTTATTTCACTCAGCATGATATCCTCCTTTTCATCTGGCTTTCAAAAGACTAAATCATATATAATTTGACAATAACTACCACATCTTCTCTCTCCATTCATCTGGGGACAGACGTGTAAGTTGTTTTCATATCTTGATGACTGTGAGTAATGCTGCAGTGAACGAACTAACATCTGTGGGAAATTCTGTCTTCAGGTCTCTATCCCTGCAGCCATCTTGGCTTATGGATAATTGACAAAATCACAAGATATTTAAGGTGATTTGATACAATCATAGTTTTAAGGTCCCCAAACCTCATGTATACTTAAGATAAAATGATTTTGTTTTATCCTTATAAATCATATAGAGATATATGATAATTCAGACAAAAAGAAGCACTATAGAGTCATTACTATTGCATCTTCAAATTACTTACCAGTCATTTTTGCAGGTATGCATTTCCTTTGTAAATGTAATAATTTATACTTATTTAGCCAGACCACACAGGAAGTATTACTGTTTCTGTCCAGTAGATGGTACCAAACACCAGGCAACTAGCCAGCTCATTACCTTTTTCTTTTTAATATAAAAAACTCATTAGTGGTTTGGGTAAGTGGTTGCAACTATCACATTTCCTTAAGCAACAATGAATTGATTTAATTTATATTTTTAACTGCAATCTAGTCCAAATATTTTCATTTTAAAATGCCATACTATGGAAAGTGTTATTTTGAAGAACTTTTCAAAGGTTCTTTATTATACTCATGGGACATCTTGAAAGCAGGACTCTCGGTAGTTATTTTATGTGCTTAAGAAAATAAAAAAAATGAAGTTTAGAGTCTGAGATGACTTTTGAGATATAGCTGAAATAAAAATGTGCCCTTGATATGTGCTTAAGAGGTGAATTTTAATAGTCTGAGGAATGTTTTCCTCTTTTAACTATTCCTTGTGATGTTAGTGGCCTTGGGTTACACTAGATGGTTTATATGCAGGGACAATAACAAGAACATAGCCTACTTCATAAGTGGTAGCTTCTTTATGTAGCTATAACTCAGAATGGAGCATTCTCAGGTACATGCCAAGTTCAGATTATTGGCTAGAATCAATCTGATAACAACTTCTATAAATAGTTCAAAATGTCATTTTAATATGGATATGGCTACATTATCAACACTTTACAGTGCATAGGATTTTACACTGGTTAGAAGTATTTGCTTATGTGTGATTCATTAGGGAATAGTTATTTTGCAAAATTCATCATAACAAGCACCACGAATTTTCTTACATCTTGAGGAAAATAAAGATAATGCTAACACTATATTAGTTAGCCTTTGTCTGAGGCCTCTTATCTGGCATTTACCTTTTATTTCTGTTAGAGCATTTGTCTTATATGTAGCTGTTCTTGACTAATCTTTAGATTTAAGTAATGTTATTACAATCTTTATTATTCCAAGAGATGATAGTCCCCACCAGAATATTCATAATTGTTAGTTTCTTAGTACAAAATAACACTTATATCATTTTAAAACTCATTTTGGCAAGTAATTAAAATTTTCAGGCAACAGAAGCTTATTTATTAGCCAGATAGAGATACATTAAAGGCTTTATCACCTGAAAAGTTCCCATCTAGGGGCTGGGCGGTGGCGCTAGAGGTAAGGTGCCTGCCTTGCCTGCGCTAGCCTTGGACGGACCGCGGTTCGATCCCCCGGTGTCCCATATGGTCCCCCAAGCCAGGAGCGACTTCTGAGCGCATAGCCAGGAGTAACCCCTGAGCATTACCGGGTGTGGCCCAAAAACAAAACAAAACAAAACAAAACAAAAAAGTTCCCATCTTTCTACTTTCCTACTATTTAATATTTTATTTTAATTAATTAATTTTTGCTTTTTGGGCCACACCCAGTGACGCTCAGGGGTGTGATTGAGTTTCAGTCATACAATATCCAACATCCATCACCAGTGCACACCTTTTGCCACCAATGTCCCCAGTTTCCCTTTGGATCCTTCCTCACCCTGGCTGCCTCTGTGGCAGACATTTTTCTTCTCTTTTGTCTCTTTTATCTTTTCTTTCTGTCCGTTTCTCTTTTTTCATTTAGACACTGTGGTTTGAAATAGCCAACATGAGCATTTTGAAGACTGAAGAGCAGCTACTTCAGAGCTGATTCTGCAAGCCAAGAGGCCCGTTCAGAAAAGCCAGCTCACAACCAGTTTTATTTCAACATTCTCAGCAGTAGAGGGGAGAAAATTGGAGGTGAGCAAAATTCTCAACATTGGGCCCAGAAAGCTGCCATGTTAGTTATCTAGAAGGAAGAGCTGAATTGGACAGGAAGAACTTTGATTTTGTGTGGTCACTGATACCCATAGGCTCTGCCATGATTCTTTTTTTTTTTTTTGTTTTTTGGGCCACACCCGGTGACGCTCAGGGGTTACTGCTGGCTATGAGCTCAGAAATCGTGCCTGGCTTGGGGGACCATATGGAACACCGGGGGATCGAACCGCAGTCAGTCCTAGGCCAGCGCAGGCAAGGCAGGCACCTTACCTCTAGCGCCACCACACTGCCCCCCTCTGCCATGATTCTTGGTTTGGTACTTGCTGTGTGCTTGAAGCTTGTTCCCCCAGGAAATAAGAACCAGGAAAGTTCCAAATTCACAGGAACTTAGAAGGGATGCATACACATGGATTCGGGCCCCTTGCTTGCATTGTTGCTCCCTAGAAGTCATTACTATGAACCGAATTTAGTTTCACTCTAGTCCATCTAACTCTCTCTGGGGGATGACTTGAATCCTCCTTCATACCCTCCTCAGGATGGTTCTTCCTTCTTCCATCCCCCTTTCCCATCACAGTTCCTTCTTCATGGTGAAAAGGTGGTATGTGTCCTGAAACAAAGCTCCAAGCATGGTCCCAAGAATAGCAGCATTATTCCCAGGGAGTTGTTCGAATTGCCCATGCTAGGATTCCATTGCTGCTGACGGAGCCAGATTCTCCTGGCTCTGTGATGTCTGACTGGCCTGGACCCTCAGCTGAATGTTGAGATTTGAGGGAAGGCTCAGAACTCTGAGACTTGCACATTGAACCTGTGCCTGATGGTTTCTCTCCTGAAGGAAAATTTTCTGGAGAAATTAAATCATTTCCCTGGATGAATCCAGGGCCTTTAGGCGAGTCAGATGATTAGTGACATTACTCAATTTATCTTTGCAGAGTTGAGACTCTGCAAGGGGTGCCAAGGGGCTAGATTGTGCAGAATTTATTGGGCTAGAACGTTCTTGGTGAGTCCAGCCAATACCAGATGCAGAATGACCTCTACTATTGGCAGGTCTGACCAATGGCATAGGAAATAGGACTGTAAGGCAGTTTGAGTGCACAATACTGTTGTTTCAGGCACATCCATGTCCTGAGAGGATTATCAGTCCAGTTATTACACAAACCCAGGTCCTCAATCATGTACCTTCCTTTTATTATGCTATCCCTTCCTCTCCATACTTCTTTTCTTCTTGCTGCTTTAAAAATGTTGTACACACACACACCTCCATTAACAATGGTGCAAACCACAGTGTCTAAAGGAGGAAGAGTGAGGAAGAGGGGGGAGAGAGAAAGAGAGAGAAGCAATTTGCTTGCCCTACAGCAAGGCAGGGATGGGGATGAGGTATTGGAGGGTAACCGGAGATATTGGTGATCAGAAGGACACGCTGGTGAAGGATGGTGTACATTGTATGACTGAAATCCAACAATGAACAATTTTGTAACCTTGGGACTTAAATAAAAAATATTGTAGCCATTGCATCTAAGTTATTTACTTAAATTTTATTAATTCATTCATTTCTCCCTCCACTCCCATTGTTGTTGCTGCTGCTACACACATTGGTGTTAATACCTGCATGCATGCTTGTGTGTGATGAAACTCAGTGGTGGTACTGGTGCAGGTTCTGGTTGTACCACTTGCCAGGGTTTGTTGGGATACTCACATACATACTCACTGGAAGATGCACTCATTTAATTGTGGTGTTCTATCTCTGGTTGTGCACCAGATATGATACATCCTGTTTTGATCCTGAGTGGGTCTAAGAGAGTAAAGCAGTTAAGACTATGCTTGGCACATATGGGAGGAGTTGCACATCTAACTAGTGTCCTAAGCCTGAATTTTCTTTTTTTTTTTTAAATTCTTTTGTTGAAGCCATTGTGAATTACAAATCTTTCACAGTTGTAGTTCAGGCATATAGTGACAGTGAATTAGAGCCATTCCTACCACCAGTGTTGACTTCCTTCCACCAGAGACCAAGGTAAGGCTGGATTTTTCTGTTACTTGCAGGCAACAGCAATTCCTAGTATCTCAAGATGACTTAGACTAAGTAATTCAATGGAGAGATTATACAAAGATTAAACAAAGACATACAAAGATTCCAGAACAAAGGACAAATAGCGCTCGGAGATTAAGTGTAGGCAGTTCGGACTGACCAGGGCTCCTGCTCTTGGAATAGACAACGAGTCTTAGATGATGCATTTCCCAGCAAGGCTCTCGAGCAAATCTGTACAAATCGTGCTGTTTCTCCACAGGGCTGCTCTTGACATTTTGGACAGGATGTTTCCTTGGTCAGAGAGGAACGATTATCCATGCTTTGAGTTATGTAACATCACAAGCTCTTGTTTGCTGAGTGTTTGAAGTGCCCATCTGTTATTTTGTCAAACAGAAAGAAGTGTGGACACTTCGCAAGCATTACTGGAGAGGGTAGCCATGTCCCTGATAGAGAAATGCCTCCTCAGTGTTTTGCATGTGGCTACACCCTGGATTTGGGGCACATATTCAGTGGCATATTGGTAAGGTGGTCCACAGTGGCTCTGTAGTTTGGATCCAGGGATGTAGGTAACTACCAGGCACACACTCAGCTGTGTTAGGGATCTCAAAGACAGGCAGAGGTGCCTTCTACTTCCAAATCTTGAAGTTTGCACTTTACTACTCTTTTCCAAGGCACCAAGTAGTTTAGAGAGTTAAATGTCCTGTCCTCATGACTGTGGCCCCGGTTTCTCTTGTCTGTTGCCTGGCTGAAAAGGGGAGGGGATCCTCCTTCCAGGGTCCCCAATCCCTGAAATGCTCGACTAGCCCCTTTTGCTCTGGATCCAGGAGAGATTTATCTCCCTAATCCAGTTGCAGAGTGATGGTTCTTGGCACTTGGTCTCCAAAAGGAACATGAAGGCTTATTACAGGGGTGGCAAACACGCGGCTCTCGAGCCACATGCGGCTCCCTGCCAAAATGAATGTGGCTCTTTGCCTCTTATCATTATTTTGTATATTGTAGCTTTTTGCCAAATTTGGATTTTGTTCTGCTGCTTCTGAGGAGGGACCTCTGAGGAGAGATCTCCGAGCGCGGAGTCCCGCCCCCCAGGCTGCGTCCTCCCATCTCCCATCCCTAGGAAACAACTGCTCGGGCCAGCGAGCAGGGGACCCGTGTGTCACATGTTGGGTCCCATCTGGCCTTTAGTTCTTAGTGTGGAGGATGCAGCACACCCTCACCATCACTGCAGGATTTTGACCCTCACTCAAAATGGCAAAATGCAATATGTGTTTAATATATTATTATTAAAATTAGATGCTTTTGTGTGAGTGTTTGTCTGTTTTGGCAGGTCACTGCGTGGTGTGGCTCTCTGACTCTCACAGTTTAAAATTTGGCTCTTTGTGTCTAACTTGTTCACCACCCGTCGGCCTTATTATCTTTTCATTTAAGAACTTTTATTTGGTTTGGGACCACAATGAAATGCTTTGGAGATACTCCTGACTCTGTGCTTTGGGGGGGTGGGTGGGTTTCTCTTGGTGGTGCTTTGGAGACTATGAAGCCCTGAGAATTGAACTCAGGACTCCCACAGACTAAGCTTAAGTCATCTCGATAGCAAAGTTCTTTTCTCTGATACTAATGGGGAAGTGCAGTGATTGTTCTAAACTGTTGTGCCTCTTGTTTGGCACCCTAGGTTCTATTGACCTCTCCCATTGTCAAAATCAACAGCTCCATCATGGACAGAGCCAATATGATCAATTAAAATAGTGTTTTATTAATAAAAAGTTAGGCATTGCCATCTACAAAGTTGTAAGAGTTTCAAGTATTCAATGTTCCAATTTCAATCCCCTAAAAAACCCATCCCTCCACCAATAACACAAGATCACACCAATATTTGATATAGAGTCACATTGGTAGCCTTGACTTCATTTGTAGGAAATGCCATTGCCTCATTCTTCCCAGCAGGACTTTCATGGAATTACATCTTCTCTTCTTTGTCTTCCTTCCTTCCTTCCTTCCTTCCTTCCTTCCTTCCTTCCTTCCTTCCTTCCTTCCTTCCTTCCTTCCTTCCTTCCTTCCTTCCTTCCTTCCTTCCTTCCTTCCCTCCGTCCCTCCCTCCCTCCGTCCCTCCCTCCCTCCCTCCCTCCCTCCCTCCCTCCCTCCTTCCTTCCTTCCTTCCTTCCTTCCTTCCTTCCTTCCTTCCTTCCTTCCTTCCTTCCTTCCTTCCCTCCTTCCCTCCTTCCCTCCTTCCCTCCTTCCCTCCTTCCCTCCTTCCCTCCTTCCCTCTCTCCCTCCCTCCCTCCCTCCCTCCCTCCCTCCTCCCTCCCTCCCTCCCTCCCTCCCTCCTTCCTTCCTTCCTTCCTTCCTTCCTTCCTTCCTTCCTTCCTTCCTTCCTTCCTTCCTTCCTTCCTTCCTTCCTTCCTTCCTTTCTTTCATTTTATTTATTATTTTTATTTTTGTTTTTTTTTTGGGGGGGGGTCACACCCGGGGGCTCTCAGGGGTTACTCCTGGCTCTGTCTTCAGAAATCATTCCTGGCAGGCTCGGGGGACCATATGGGATTCAGGGAGTCGAACCAGGGTCTGTTCTATGTTGGCCTCATGCAAGGCAAACACTTTACCGCTGTGCTATGGCTCTGGCCTTGTGGAGTTAACATCTTTATCCTGCCAGCCCCAGGACTAAAGCTCGAAATTTGAATGAACCATGGAGATAGTAAACAGCTGGTAAGCGGTAGAATCAGGCTCATCCATTACACACTCTATACACAAAGTACCTCTTCGTGAAGCAGCCTATTAGCATCTTTTAGGTACTTCCGAGCATCCTAAGAAAACAGAGAGCCGACCACTTTAGTACTGATGAACATCCTGCGAAAATATGCGCACCCAGATCCGACCACTAGAGGGAGCACTTAACCTAATGTGAACGCGTATACAACCCCCCCCCTATGGCCTTGTCTGAGACTCCGAGGAAGGGGCTCTAATAGTTCTAGAAGGGTCATTTCTCAAGGCACCACAAAACCCCTCCTAACCCGTGAAAGGTCTATTCAGTTTATCTGAACAGATATCTCTCAGTTGAACCATCTCCTGTTTGGAAAGCGAGGGCAGATGTGGAGAATTTTTCCTGTGTCATTGGTTAATATTAGAGAATTTCCTGTTCACTTAGTGGACTGCTGATGAATCATAGGGAAAAGGAGGGGGTAGTTAAAAAAATTATCCAAGCCAGTCATTGATTTAAATAAACTAGAAACTAAGCAAATTCTGAGAAAAATTCCTGCCTCTTGAAACTTGGAAATATCACAAATTATAAAATATCTTTCTGGAATCTCAGTTTTTTGGTCATAGCATTTGGTCCATTGTGATAGTGGAGAGGATTTTCTTTTTTGGGAAAGCTGTGTGTATAGCATATGAAACTGAAAATAGAAGAGGAAGGGAAAAGGCAATGGCAAGAGATAAAAGACTAATAGGCTCACAGCCCAGGGAGAAAATGATAAATCAAAGAATATTTGAAATTGTTGCAAGTCTCTATGACTTTGATTGAGGTAAGGAGAGAGAGAACATTTTCTCTGCAGTTGTTAGTGTTATTTTGAGTTTTTTTTTTTTTGAGGATTTAAATTTTTTATTACTTTCGATGAGAACATGCTCAAAGCTTCGATGACAAGCCTAGGAAATGCACACTGGGTAAATCAAAGGTGTCTTTTTCCAGCTTCTATTTATGGAATGAGGACAGGGATCCCTCAAACATCTAGGACTTCCCTGTATATCAAAAGGCTTTCCCAAAGCCATAAGTCTCAGCTTCACCTAGCATATGGAGGAATATTCCACAAGAATAAGTAAAATATCCTGATCTAAATTTATCAAAGAAAGCAGCCATTTGGAACAGTCACTGCAGCAGCCAGTTAGTGTCATAAGAGTTTATTTATGAACTCGTGAAGACATTTTTATTTAAAGCAATGCAAAAGCGATAGTGAATTAGAGCCCTGTCAACAATTTTAGATTTCCCAACTTTTTTTTTGTTTATTTATTTCTGGGTCACACCTGACAATGCTCAAGGATTACTCCTGGCTCTTCACTCAGAAATTACTTTTGGCAATGTTCAGGGGACCAAATGGGATGCCAGTGTTGGGCCTTGGGTTTACTGTGTGCAAGGCAAGCACTCTAACAACTGTATTATTGCTCTGGCCTCAAATCTCCTAACTTTTTCTCTTACTTGCTTTACCAACATTTAAACCAGTTTTCTCACTTGTAAAATGGAGATTCCTGCTATCCCTAAATGCTAGAATTTCGGTTAAGAGACACAGATCCTTTTTTTTTTTTTAGGTATACAAGGTACTGATAGAACTTAATAAGAAAAAAACATATAGTCCCATCCAAAAATGGGGAGAAGAAATGAACAGACATTTTATCAAAAAAGAAATACAAATGGCCAAAAGACACATGAAGAAATGCTCCACATCACTAATCATCAGGAAGATGGTGCCATCTCACACCACAGACACTGGCATACATCACAAAGTTCAAGAAAAATAAGTGCTGATGGGGATGTGGAGAGAAAGAAACTCTCATTTACTGCTGGTGGGAATGCCATCTAGTCCAGCCTATATGAAAAACAATATGGAGATTCCTCAAAAAACTGAAAATTGAACTACGATATAATCCAGCTATGCCACTCCTAGGGATATTCCCTAGGAACACAAAAATGCAATACAAAAATCCCATCCTCACACCTATATTCATTGCAACGCTATTTACAATAGTCAGACTCTGGAAACAACCAATATGCCCTTCAACAGATGAATGGCTAAAGAAACTGTGGTACATATACACAATGAAATATTATACAGCCATCAGGAGAGATGAAGTCATGAAATTTTCCTATACATGGATGTACGTGGAATCTATTATACTGAGTGAAATAAGTCAGAGAGAGAGAGAGAGAGAGAGAGAGAGAGAGAGAGAGAGAGAGAGAGAGAGAGAGAGAGAAAGACGCAGAATGGTCTCACTAATTTATGGGTTTTAAGAAAAATGAAAGACATTCTTGCAATGATAATTTTCAGACACAAAAGAGAGCAGGTCTGGAAGTTACAGCCCACCTCATGAAGCTCACCACAAACAGGGATGAGTTTAGTTAGAGAAATAACTACATTGTGAACTATCCTAACAATGAGAATGTAAAAGGGAAATAGAAAACCTGTCTAGAGTACAGGTGGGGGTAAGGTGGGGAGGAGGGAGATTTGAAACATTGGAGATGGGAATGTTGCACTGGCGATGGGTGGTGTTCTTTACATTGCTGAAACCTAAACACAATCATGTATGTAATCAAGTTGTTTAAATAAAATATATATAAAAAACAAAAAAATGAATGATCTTTCTATACACCAATAATAATAGGGAAGAAATGGACATTAAGAAAACAACCCCATTCACATTAGTGTCACACAAACTCAAATATCTTGAAATCAACTTGACTAAAAATGTGAAGGACCTATACAAAGAAAACTATAAAACTCTGCTCCAAGAAATAAGAGAGGACACAGATCTAGTTCAACCTTTGTGGATAGTGATATGGAGATTCCTCCCAAAACTGGAAATTGAGCTCCCCTATGATCCAGCTATACCACTACTAGGAATATACCCTAGGAACAAAAAATATAATACAAAAATCCCTTCCTTATACCTATATTCATTGCAGCACTATTTACCATAGCAAGACTCTGGAAACAACCAAGATGCCCTTCCACAGATGAATGGCTAAAGGAACTGTGGTACATATACACAATGGAATATTATGCAGCCATCAGGAGAGATGAAGTCATAAAATTTTCCTATACATGGATGTACATGGAATCTATTATACTGAGTGAAATAAGTCAGAGAGAGAGAGATGCAGAATGGTCTCACTCATCTATGGGTTTTAAGAAAAATGAAAGACATTCTTGCACTAATTTTCAGAGACAAAAGAGAGGCGGTCTGGAAGTTACAGCCCACTTAATGAACCTCACCACAAAGAGTGATGAGTTTAGTTAGAGAAATAACTACATTGCGAACTATCTTAACAATGAGAATGTATGAGGTAAATAGAAAGCCTGTCTAGAGTACAGATGGGGCCGGGGTGGGGAGGAGGGATATTTTGGACAGTGGTGGTGGGAATGTTGCACTAGTAATGGGGGTATCCTCTTATATGACTGAAACCCACCCACAATCATGTTTGTAACCAAGGTGTTTCAATAAATTATTACTTAAAAAAAAGAATGAGAGAAGTAGAATGCCTGTCACAAATATAGGCAGGGGTGGGGCAGGAGGCGGGCATTGATGCCTTTTTCTAGCTTCTGTTTATGGAATGAGGACAGGGCATGTTACACTGGTGAGGGGGTATTCTGTTTATGACTGAAACCCAACTACAAACATGCTTGTAATCATGGTGCTTACATATTTATAATAAAAAGAAAATAAAGTTAAAAAAGAAATAAAAGGTTTTTAATATAAAATAGAGGTGCTGATGCAAACTCTATTCAAATGGCATTGTTGCAATATGGAACACCAACATGTTCGGTTGCAGAATTCCTGGGAACTTCAGCTGCAGTGATTTCAGGGTTTCAGTGACTAAAATGTGCAACATGTGGGGGTAATACAGGAGCTGTTTCTGCAGCGAGGAAAAAGGGGTGAGCAAAATACTGAACTATTATTTGTCTAGTGACAAGAAAAGCTGAACCTTAACCAAAGTAAGTTTGTTTATGGAGTCAAGTAAAGTTGAACGCGGACCACTTGTTGGCTGTGCATTCAGGAGAATTACAGAATCTAAATCACCTCCTGGGTTGTGCTGTGAGGCAGACCTGGGCAAGATTTGTAAACAGCCCCATACATTGGTTTTCTGGCCGACCCTCCAGTTTTGTCTTTTCCAGAATATTCTGTAAGTGAAATAATACCGCTTTAGGTTTTTGAATCAGGCTGTTTTCACTCACTCACACACACACACACACACACACACACACACACACACACACCACACACACACACACACACACACACACACATGGGATTCATTCCCAGTGTGTGTAGTAACCTGCACTTTTTAAAACTTGCTGAGTAATTTTTCTTTGAGTTAATATTTTCTTTCCACCTGTTGAATTGTTTGCATTGCTTTCTGGTTTTCAGCAATTACAAACACTTCTGGGTAGGTTTTGCATGTCTGGGAGATCTTTAATCTAGAAAAGTAAACACTTTGGGACACACTTGCCAGCTTGGAAAGTATCTTTGTTTTTATACGAAATCATCAAATTATTTTCTAATGTGACTAGAACCCATTGAGTTCCCATTAGGAGTGGATGAGAATTTACCGACATGTCATTCTGCTCTTTTCAAACATAAATGCTAGTTTTACACATTTTTTTAAGAGCTAACTTGGCTCTGCCAAGAAATTGTACAAATGAGCAGAGCTCCCACATGCCCTGCATTTTGTGGCTAACCACATCATCTTCTCCTGTGACTTTGATAGCGACAGCAAAAGAACTAATATCCCGACACCATTGTTATTAACTGGGCCACATTCATTTTTTTCTTAGCTGCTTTGGTAGTGACAGCGGATGAACTTATAACCTGATGCTGTTGTTATTAACTCAGACACATTCTTTCTTTTTCATCTACTTCTATCTAATATTCTTTCATTGTTCAAGAAACTATTCAAGACAGCCAGTATGTTGATTCCATCTCTGTAGGTTGCTGTGGCCATGACAGTTGAGACTCCTTGTTTTTTTTTTTTTTTTTGCCTGAACCTTTTACACAAAGCCTGGACTGCTCAGGCTTTGTGAACAACCTGGGTTGTCTCCTGAGTTTTCAATTTGACCCAGGATCTTGGACCACTTACTTATCTCCTTTCCTCTACAGATGGGTCTTCTTTCATCCTGCCCCTTTCTTCTTTGTCCTTATCACTCCCCTCTTCCCTCTCTCCTTTAGAACAGTGCTCAGCCTTGTAGCTGTATAAAGCTTGTTGTTTTGCACTTGTTCAAATGTAATCACTGTTAAAAAAAAAACGACTGAGTCTAGAAGGATCTGATTGGACTGATTGGGTCAATGCTTTATAAAAAGTCCCTGCAGTCCCACTGCCTGGCATTCCCTCCCTGCTAAACTCCTGTTTGACCTTCAGTGTTCCCTTGCAGATCTCATCCTCAACAGTACCTTATAGAAGCTTTCTTAGGAGTCAGATACTCTTCTGGCTCACAGTTCCCTTCACATCATCTGCCTCAGTGGTTATCCTGGCTGCATGGAGCTGAGTTGTGGGACCTCTTTGTAGCATCTCTGCATCTTCCTGACCTCTATGCTTTCAATGCAGGAGGCAGGTCCCCCAGGTGTGATGAAACAAAGCAACTCAGGATATTGACAGAGGTAACTGGGTGTAGTCCCCACAGTCCTGGGCACCTAACTCTAACTTACCAGTGTTTTATGGGTCCTCTTGCTCATTGTTCTATGAGAGAAATTTTTCTCTGTCAGTGTACTATATGTCCAGAAGAAGAGGGTTTCTTATTTTTTTCCCATCCCACTTCTGGATTTACAAATGCTCAGAGAGATAATACAGTGTTTAAGGTACTTGCCTTGCATATGGACAATTCCAGTTTGACTTCTAGTACTGCAACAATCAAACCAGAGTTGAGTAACCATTGCTGGCTGTCCCCCACTTCTGCCCCAAACAAAAACTGTGGAAATAAAACATCTGGGCCTTTGAGACATGAATAATATAGGTGAACATTTGAGGTAAATTCATTAAGAATGGATTAACTAATAAGAATTAGTTCAGGGGATGGAGTGATAGTGCAGCGGTAGGGCTGCCTTTCATGCAGATAATCCAGGATGGACCTCGGTGTGATCCATATGGTCCTCCAAGCCAGGAGTGATTTCTGAGCGCATAGCCAGGAGTAACCCCTGAGTGTCATCAGGTGTGGCCCTATAAAAAAAAGAATTAGTTCAGAACTAATTAGATTAACTATTAACAATGGATTAACTGTAAGAATATATCATTGTGATTTTGCCTACAAAGTGAATATTTGTTGTGTTCTACCATTACTCCCAGCACATATGCACTAAGAATTTGGGTGCCAAAAAACCACGTAAACACATCTCAGAGGCAATCTTTCAGAGAAGACTTTTGTTATATTGTCCATTTATTTTGAAGGAATTTAAGTTCATCCTCTCTCCTTTTTTTCTTTATAAAAAGGTCAGCCTGCTTTAAACAAAACATTTCAACCTTCTAGTTCTGTAAACATCGATGGCTTTGTATGCACCAAATGTTTTATAAGGTGTGTACTGAACCATGTGTTTAATTTTCTGTTTAATTTCAGCCTTTTCTGTGAGATCAGGGTTCAGTCTCTGGTGCACTTATGCTCAGGAGAAAAGATTGGGATTTAGATGGCTCAGAAAAATCAGGGGGTGCCTGGCACCTGAGTTTACATAAAACCCAAAAGAACGTCTGGGGTTGGTTTCCTTTGATAGTTGGTTCTAGTCTATGAAGCTGGTCATTTTTCTCAGGTGGGTAAGGAAAAGTTAGCTCTGAAGTGGTGGTTTTCATATGTTGTTGCTAGTAGAATCACCTTTGGAGATCTGAAGAGTTCTGATGACAGACTTTTCCTAGGCCAATGACTTCATGGCATGTGAAGGCAGAACTCAGATGATTATGGGGTAAGTTTCATCTTATGATCCGAAGATGCAGCAAAGTTTTAAGTGGCTTCTCTAAATTTATTATGGTTAGCATTTACATCAATTATTCATCTTTTTTTAATTTTTTTATTTTGAATTATGAGTACAAAAGATGCAAAGAAAGAGGACAAGGTAAAGTTACAGTGGAAGGACAATCACCCATAACATAATTCTCAGAAGAAGTCCCCTTGCTGATATCTTAACTTTGAACTTTCAGCCAAAGAACATTAAGATAAATAAAACAGAATCCATATACAATTACTTTGTCCCTCAAGTCCCCAGATTGTAACACATTATAATATTTCTTAACAGCACACAAGGCAATCTAAAGCCATAAAACTTACAAAACTCCTTAAACATTAGAGGCATAGTATTTTTTACATTTCCATGTACATGCATATTAGCTTAAGTTAACCTCAAATTTTAAGTGGGTGCATTTAACCTCAAATTTTAAGTGGGAGCATTTTAAGGATTAGAGTCAAAGGAGCACAGTAAAAACGGTGTTAGAGTGGCAATTGTTGTTTGCATAGGCCCACCAAAATATGAGAGGCATGGAAAGGAATAACCTTGGCCTAAATATAAAGAGATCCTACCCCTGAAGTTTCCTGGCATAAGACCAACTCTAGGCTTCAGGCAAGTTATCGTCCAATCCAAGACATTGTCCGTAGTGCCAACACACTTTTCACACAGTCTCTGTTGTTGGTATCATGTTTCTGTATTAAAGATTCTGGAATCTGCATATCCTAAATTGAAGTCATGATGTGGAGTCAATTATTCATCTTGAGTTAGTTTGTATAATGGAAGATGTTTGGACCAAGGAATATATATATATATATATATATATATATATATATATATATGAAACAAAAATATAAAGAATATATAGATAGATTTTGCATCGGAATATCCAATAGTTTTGAGATTGTTTCATTGCAGAAAGAAGCAGATGTGAGCCTTTGCTGTGTTCTAGTGTTTAGTTGTCCTAGATTGGTCGGGGATATCAAGAGTCAAAGTTAAAAAGTAGTAAAAATTTGAGAATAAGATAAGAGAGCTCTTGAATGAGAAGGCATGAGTAAAAGAGTACTGTTGTCTATGGGGATAGTCACAGTGCAACCAATTTGGCCACTAAGATATGCCTGAAGTTGTTGTCTGCGTACTTTAACATGATATGATTTATAATTCATGAAGTCAGGGTACCCCAACATTTACAGAAGAGAATTGAGAAATATTCTGCCTACCATTTAATTTGTCTGCTATATAGAAATTTTTATGTTATCTTAGCCCTTGAGAAACTTGAGTATCTCTGAAAGAGATTTTGGGAATTGTCAACACCTTAACTGCTTCTACCTGAGAAGGAGGCTTGGAATTTGCAGAGTGCCCGAGGTTTTAGAGTACCTGGATAGTGGTGTTTTTAAGGTGGTTTATGTAGATGTGTCTCACGACAACTGCCACGAGTCACTGGAACATTTCCAATCTGATGAAAAGGTATTGTTTCTTCCTGAAAAAGTCTCTTATTGTTAAATAGCTATTGATCATCTATGTGTGGTCTACTTACTTTTGACCCAAATGTTAGGGTCCAGAGTTGAAAGAAGAGACCAGACAATTGAAATAAAACAAAGCCAAGCTTTATTCCATATACCAGCAAGCTACAAACTGATCACTCAGGGCCACCTCCTGCCTAGGGGTCACAAGCCAGGTTTTATAGGGCTAGAAGCAGAACATTTTGACCTTTAAGATGGTTGGCTGTTATCTAGAGTGTTTCATCATGTCCTTTTATGGCTAGATGACTAGGGTGGTATATTGTGTTTATAGGGCCTTGGGCTCTGCATTATTATTGTTGAAATAGAAACTTAGCACTTACATGGAACTTAGCCTTGTTAGTCTTAAATGGAAACTGAACTTTAATTTGACAAAATGGAGTCCCTTCTGCCCCAGACTTCTCAGGACTCTATTTTTCCCCTTGTCAGATTTTTTGGGTATTATTATTATTAATTATTATAAGCAATATAGTAAAGTAACATTTAACTTCAGGTAGCAAAGGCTTTACAACTTTATCATTTTCAGAGCAATTTTAGCTATTAAATTCATTGTATTTTATCCAAGAGTTTTAGAATCATCTTGTTAAGTTCTACAAAGATGTGCTATTGATTGGCTTGATTAAGAAATCAGTTTGGGAGCAACTGAACATCTTATCAATATTTAGACTTCAAGCCTCATCATTAACACGATACTTCTCTCCATTACTTTATTTATCTTTTTAACAACTCTCACCAGTCTCTTATAGTGCTCAGTGGATAAATCCTATTCATCAGTTATCTAACTACTTCTAAGCATTTCACATATTTAGATAATATTAAAACGATTTCCCCACAGGAAAAATATTATTGATTTACTTTTCAAGTAAAAGTTAAACTTTTTCCAATAATATAGAAAAATATACTATTTTGGTATGTTGAACATGTATCCTGGAATGTCTATTAAATTCATTTATTAACTTCAATATAAGTTCAGAGTTATAGCACAGCAGGTAGGGCATTTGCTTACCAACCTGCGTTTGATTTGCAGCATCAGCATTTGATTTCCTGCCAGGAGAGTTTTCTGAGTGCAGAGCCAGGAGTAACCCCTAAGTATTACTGGATGTGGTCCCAAAACATAAACAAAACAAAACAAAAATAATTAAAAAATTAAAATATAGGGACCACACTCAGTGGTACTAAGTATACCCATGGGACTGTTTCTGAGCATGCTCCACCCAATACTGCTCAAGTGTTATTAGGGCAACTCTGGCAGTGGCTGGAGACATCCAGGGCTACTTCTGTGATGCTGGGGGCCTGGGTATTTGGGTCAGATAATGAACTGAGTATGTGATGCTGCTTGTCCTACCTTACCGGCATTGAGCACTGGGTCTGTTTTAAACATGGAAGAGAGCAGTCTGCATTATAAAATTGTGTGTTGCAAAGAGCACTTGAGATCTTAGCTCAACCACATCTTCAGCACACAGTCAAGTATTGCATGCTTGAGTCTGGTGTCTGTAAATCTCTAGAATTTGCTTGACTTGCTTGACTGGTGAGTATGAGTCGGATGACAATATTTGTCCTTTCATGTGTATGCCTAGACTTTTTGTAGTTTCTAGAGTTGTGACTATGATTAGATTAAAGCCAAGGTATGGCCTGGAGGAGGGTAAGAACAGCCTCAGTGAGTGAGGAAAGGCATGAAATCCTGCCTAGGTTCTTCTTCATCCCTAAAATCAGAGTAAAGTCTTTCTTGCTGGGAAAGTCTTTATTCCTGCAGCTCATTTTGAGCGGTGTTGGGTATCTGTCCTAATATACCTAGGGACACACCTGCTTACTACTTCTCATTAGAAAGAATAATTATTTTGTGCTTTTTAAAATGTTGGTTTTGAGGTTATGTCAAACTGGGTTTAGGTCTGATTCCTGGCTCTGTACCAGGAGTGGTACAGAATGGTCACACCTGGTGGTGTGCTTGAAGAATCACAGGTGGTCTCAGGGATCACATCTGGCCATGCACAAAGAAAGTACAAGTGTCTCTTTTTTATCACTTCACCTGCAAACATTTGTTTTGTTTTCTTTTTCCTTCCCAAGATTGGGTGAGCTGCTTGTCTTATGAACTCAGCTTTTTGATGGGATTTTAACAGCTGTGATTTTTGAAGCCAGAAGTCAATAAAAATCACTTGAATGAGTGTGTCAAATGTTATTAAGGCTAGAGATCCTTTGAAATGATATTGGCGACAAATTTTACCCTCCAAAGTTCCAACTCTATTAGAACAACTCCCAGTGCCCATATCCCTACAGATGGTGGAATGCTTGGAAAAAAAAAAAGGCCTTTTCCCAGTGATCAGATAATGATCAGATTTTATAAAACTGCATGACAATGATTAAACCAGAATTTTCTGTAGTGGCAGTTTTTGGTGATAGCATAATTCATTCACATGCAAATGATTTTTAGGGATCCATTTATTGTAGTCTTACAAGCTGTTTCATTCTTACTGGTGAAGTGGAGGCTTAACAGCTCTATTAATATAGATTTGTGTATGTGGTAATATTCTTTTTTCCTCTTCTTTACATCTTTCTGATTTTAACATATTCTTTGAATAAAGATGAATCTAGAATTGTTTAGGTATTAGACTGGTGTTCACCATTTTATAACAAAATAGTCATCTACCCTTTATACTTATATGCAATAACTTCACTATGCAATGAAATTATGAGCTTAGGATAATAAAGACTGCCTAAACAGTGAATTTAAGCTACAAAGCAACTATTCATAAAATAGTAGTTCTCCTGTCTGTAGCTTCTACACAAGCACACAGATACTTTTGTTGTTTTAGGATATCCTCAGAGTTCAATCATATTTGTTGAATGCTGAATACATGAAAGGAAATTTCCAGAAGGTAACATTTTTGATTTAATATTTTATTATTGAACCACTATGAATTGCAATGTTATATATGGCTCAGTTTCAGGAATACAAAGTTCCAACATCAATCTCTTCATCAGTGTCCACTTCCTTCACCAGTGACCTCTGTTTCCCTCCTGCCTCTGCATCTGCTTCTGTGGAGGCTTAGTAATTAGAGTGATGTCAGCATCAGTAGCTTTTTTTTGTTTGTTTGTTTGGTTTGGTTGGTCAACCCTGTGATGCTCAGGGGTTAATCCTAGCTATGTGCTCAGAAATCGCTCCTGGCTTGGGGGACCATATGGGAAGCTGGGTCAGCTGTCCTACGTCAGCCGCATGGAAGGCAAATACCTTACTGCTGTACCACTACTCTGGCCCCAATATCAGTAGTTTTTTGAAGACTAAAGTTATAAGTGACTTTTTCCCTGTTAAATTATTATATTTTCACTCATATTAACACTAATTTTGTATTTTAATCATTAGAAAAATAAATAACTATGGCCATATATATGTAAGAATGATAATAAACACATTTGGTGATTATTATCTTTTATAACCTTTAAGATACTTTATACGCTTTAAATCTTCTCAAATCCTTTAATCAATAACTTGATGCCTCAAAATAAATTCTGTAAGAAGCTACACCATTTCCCGCAACAGCACCAGGAACTCCCCCTGAGAAATTCCTAATACCTCTCTAACACCAACTTATGCCAGTTTTGATATGACATCTTGACAAAGAGGAAACAGCAATAACTTGATCCAAGAGCAGAACGTCCTAAGAGTAGGATGAAAACAGAAGACACGTTACCCTTTGACCTATGCAAAGACCAAGATTACCAACTACTGAAGACTGACATTGACAGCCAAGACTGGGCAGTACTTACCCTGGGACCAATAAAAAAGACCCTAGCTTAGGCTTAGGCCTAGGATCTGTACAAAAACCAAGATCTCCAATCCCAGAAGTCTGACTGTAACAACTGCGACAGAATAGAACTTCTGGAATTATAATTAAAAACTCTTATTTCTAGGCTTTGCCCTAGGATCTGTGCAAAAATTGAGACTATCAATTATAAGAGTCTGATTACAACAACAGTGATGTAAGAACTTCTAGAACTATAAAGAAAGACTATTCCTAGGCTTTGTCCTATGACCTGTGTAAATACCAAGATATCGAGTTAGAGAGGCCTGATTATATCATCCACAACTGAGTGGAAAGATGCCTGGCACCATAAAAAGACCTTGGGGAGAGAAAAAGAGCACATATGGAGTCTGTAGTGGTTCTCATGACAGTATGAGAGAAGGGTGGAGAAACCTGAAATCTCTTAGGTCTTTCTAACTTCCCCAATACTTACAATACCTTTGCAAAGAAGAGCACAACCCTTTTTATGTAGTTCTGGTTGGGTTTTTTTTTTTTTTTTTGACTATTTTTGTTTTGTTTTGTTTTGTTTGTTTTTCTTTGTCATTGTTATTTTTGTCTTTTTCGTAGTTGCTGGCTTTGGTTTTTGTTTGTTCTTTTTGTTTAATAGTTTTGTTTTTTTGTTTGTGTTTTTTGTATTTTTCTTGTTATTGCTTTGTTGTTTTTTTTTTCCCTTTCCTTTTCTAAATTACCTTTTTTTTTAGTTTGGTTTTTGGGCCACACCCATTTGACACTCAGGGGTTACTCCTGGCTATGCGCTCAAAATCGCTCCTAGCTTGGGGGGACCATATGGTACGCTGAGAGATTGAACCGAGGGGCTAGCGCATGCAAGGCAGACTTCTTACCTCTAGTGCCACCACTTCAGCCCCTAAATTGATATTTATAACACCTAGAAGGACTCCTCCTAGTTTTGTTTTCTTTCTTTCTTTCTTTCTTTCTTTCTTTCTTTCTTTCTTTCTTTCTTTCTTTCTTTCTTTCTTTCTTTCTTTCTTTCTTTCTTTCTTTCTTTCTTTCTTTCTTTCTTTCTTTCTTTCTCTTCTTTCTTTCTTTCTTCTTTCTTTCTTTCTTTCATCTCTCTCTCTCTCTCTTTTCTTTCTCTCTCTCTTTCTTTCTTTCTTTCTTTCTTTCTTTCTTTCTTTCTTTTCTTTCTTTCTTTCTTTCTTTCTTACTTTCTTTCTTTCTTTCTTTCTTTCTTTCTTTCTTTCTTTCTTTCTTTCTTTCTTTCTTTCTTTCTTTCTTTCTTTCTTTCTTTCTTTCTTTCTTTCTTTCTTTCTTTTCTTTCTTCTTCTTTTCCTATATCTCCAACAGAATCACATTGCTTGAATCATCTTGTTCAGCTTCATAAATTGAGGGGAGGAAATAAATGGTACTAGGTCCAGACACTCACATAAACATTTAGTGGAAATAAAAAAATGATCAGACCTGAACATCAAACCCAAAGTCAATGACAACAGAATTTATATCTTATGACCAGCAAGTTGTACAAGAGAGGACCAGTTACACTAGCATTCTGGGGGGTAAAGGAGGGAGATATGGGATGCATACTGGGAATAAGGGTGGAGGGAGGACATCACTGGTGGTGGGAATGCCCCTGATTCATTGTCACTATGTATCTTAAATATTACTGTAAAAGATTTGTAAGTCACTTTGGCCACAATAAAAATTAAAAAAAATTCTGTAATCTATGAAAATATAAAAGCATAAGAAAAGAATAGAGAAAGAAGTTCATTCTTATGTTTTTAAATTTGTTATTATTATTTTTTGGTTTTGGGCTATACTTGGTGGTGATCAGGGGTTATTCCTGGCTCTGCACTGGCAGGCTTGGGGGACAATATGGGATGCTAGGGATTGAATCCAGGTCCGTCCCAGTCAGCCATATAAAAGGTAAACACCCTAGCACTCTGCTATCACTCAGGCTCTCATTCTTATCTTTAAAAAAGCAGTTAAAGACCCCACCCATTTTCGGCTTATTTGATTTTTACCCCATTTTATTGCTTTTCTTTTCTTCAAACAAAATCACATAACTTGAACTATCTATTTCCGCCTCTCAAATAGAAGGGGAAATAAGGGAGAGTACCAGGACCAAACAGATGTACGATCACTAAGTAGGAAGCTAGACACAGAGGGGACCACTTATTTTAGCAGCCTGAGGGGTGAGGGTGGGGGATATGGGATGTAGGATGGGAACGAGGGTGTGGAGGGAGGACAAATATGGTGATGGGAATTCACCCTGATTCAATGTTAATATGTACCTAAAATATTACTGTGAAAGATATGTAAGCCAATATGGTCAAAATAAAAATTATATATATATAATTAAAAATACAAATATTACGAGGGAAGTAGAAAGCCTGTCTAGAGTACAAGTGGGGGTGGGGTGGGGAGGAGCGAGATTTTTGGACATTGGGGATGGGAATGTTGCACTGGTGAAAGGGGGGTGTTCTTTACATGACTGAAACTCAACTATAATCATATTTGAAATCAAGGTGTTTCAATAAAAATATTAATAAAAATAACAAAAAATAAAGTGATATGCATAAAAACTGCTTGTTTACAGTTGTGATTTTATTGGCTGAAGCTGGAGGAATTTTGAGGCAAGTATCCTTGTGGGCTTTTGTTATGCTATCGTTTTAAATACCAGTAATATATGTCCATTGAGGCAAATTAGAAAAAAGAGTTATAAAGCAAAGATATATGTAATCATTAAGGATTCTACAAGTCATTAGGCATGGTGCATATGTGCCAAGACATCTTTTCCAGATGAGTAAGAGAATGAGCTCTGAATGGTTCATGATTCCAGTTAGTTCCTTGTGTATTAACTTTATATTTCAATGCAAATTAACATTTGCCATTTTCTTCAATAGCTACTCTTTTAGAAACATGTTCTACAAAACACCATTATAAATTGGTCTACCCGTAAAGCATGTAAACTGATGAATAAGGACATGAATATTTGATCTATCATAGATTATATGTTCTCCATGATAGTTTTATAATAGAGGGGAATTAAAATGGGTAGCGTGGAACCTAGTACCACTTTCTTTGATCTCTCCATATTTCAAGCATGGCCATACAGCTGCTGAATAACACTTAAAAGTGCTCCATCCATTTGTCACTTAGTGGACTGTAAAAATAAAACATGGCAGTGGCAATGCTCAGGAATCTAGGATAGTGAGTGCTGGCTCTGAGCAGGAAGTAGGACATTCTTCCTGGTGGCAGATGGAAACTCAGGGGACAGAACTGGCAGGCAGGATAATGGAAACCTGGAGCAAAGACACTGGCAGAGTTTTGCAGGGGGAGAATAAATAAGCTACTGGGAAAAAAATTCACATAAAGCATAACATTCTCATCCTCCCCTGCTAGTAGACATCATGCAGCTTAAGAATGATCTGTTGGGATTACTTTAGAACAGGGGTGGAGAACAAGATTTTTACCCTCACTCAAAATGGCAAAATGCAATATGTGTTTAATAGATTACTGTTAAAAGTATATGCTTTTGTGTGAGTGTTCATCTGTTTTGGCAGGTCACTGCGTGGTGTGGCTCTCTGACTCTCACGGTTTAAAATTTTGGCTCTTTGTGTCAAACTTGTTCGCCACCCCTGCTTTAGAAAGACAGACAGAGATAGAAAATGGGAATAAATTCCTTGTTAAAAATTTAGTCAGAAATTTGCATCTGGCAGGACAGAAATAAGAAGAACCCATTGATGAATTTACTAGAAGGAGCATATCAGCAGCAAAATGAGAAGTAAGACTTGAATTTTGCAGGTTTTCAGAGATGTGGGTGCAGGGCCACTTCAAAGAGCTTTGAGATTATGGTTTTGACCAATAAAGCCAGGTAGAGAAGGAAAATGAACAAGATTGCAGGGAGCAAAGGAACAGGGATTTTGTTTTGGGAGCAGGAAAAGTTGAGTATGAAATAATCAAAGAGATCCTCACTTTTGGAATCAAAACAAACATGAATCACCTGAAAACTTTTATTAAAACTTGGGTTGTTGGAGTCCCTCCCAAGATTCTGATACTAAGATAGAGTGGGAACTGGGAATTTTTTCTTTAATTTTAATTTATTTGAGTTTCTACATCACATAAACAATGCTCTTGACTTTGTACTCAGAAATTACTTTTGGTGATGTTCAGGAGATCACACATGATGCTGGAAATTCAACTGGGTTGGCTGCATGCAAGGTTGTTCCATGAATGATTGGACTTTTTTATTTTTGTTTTTTGGGTCACATCCAGCGGTGCTCAGAGGTTACTCCTGGCTCTGAACTCAGAAATCGCCCCTGGCAGGCTCAGGGGACCAGATGGGATGCCTAGATTTGAACCACTGTCCATCCTGGATAGGCTGCATGCAAGGCAAATGTCCTACTGCTGTACTATTTCTCTGGCCATGGACTTTTGTGTTTGTTTGGGGTTTTGATTTTTGGGACACTCTATGTGGCACTCAGGGTTTACTTCTGGTTTTGTGCTCAGAAATCGCTCCTGGCAGGCATGGGGGACCATATGAAATTCTGGGAATTGAACCTGGATCTGTCCAGGGTCAGCTGATTGCAAGGCAAATACCCTACCACTGTGCTATTGTTGGGGCCCTGATTGGACTTTTAATATAAAAAAAAAAGAAAAAGAAACTTGAATATTTGTTATCCTTTTAAATTAATATGTATATTTCAAATACTTCCTCTAAGTTTTTGTCATCTTTTACTTATGTTGTTTGATTCACAAAGGTTCAATATTCATTAAGTTTTATCTATTCCTTTTAATGATCTGTATTTTTTTGTAGTCCTTTTTTCTAATTCAAGGGGAGAATACACTTGTCAATAATCTCTCTCCTCAGCTTTGAAGTTGTATCATTTAGTGAAGGCAGAAACTTATCTTGAATTAGCATTTTTGGTCTGGAATGCATGGCAGAAACTGTGGTTTGGTTGGTTCAGTACCACCCCAAGGACTTGCTCCAATGCATAGTACGTTCTCCCATCCATAGACGAGATGGTGAGAGTTGAACTTAGTGTTTCAACTTCCTTTTCGCAACTTGGGGAGACCACGATGGCAATTTGAGTCCCTGCTACAAAAGCAACTCCAGGCCTTCTCCAATCTTCTTCCTTTCTAACTGGGATTTCTACACAATGAATCGCGGTACTGGATAAGGTGGGTACACAGAAACATAAGAGAAGTTGCTTTCCCTCCCTCCCTCCCTCCCTCCCTCTCCCTCCCTCCCTCCCTCCCTCCCTTCCTCCTCCTTCCTTTCCTTCCTTCCTTCTTCCTTCCTTCCTTCCTTCCTTCCTTCCTTCCTTCCTTCCTTCCTCCTTCCTTCCTTCCTTCCTTCCTACCTTCCTTCCTTCCTTCTTCCTTCTTTTCTCTTTCTCTCTCTTTCCTCTTTCTCTCTTTCTTTCTTTCTTTCTCTCTCTCTTTCTTTCTTTCTTTCTCTTTTTTTTCTTTCTTTCTTTCTTTCTTCTTCTTCTTTCTTCTTCTTTCTTTCTTTCTTTCTTCTTTCCTTTCTTTCTTCTTCTCTTTCTTTTCTTTCTTTCTTCTTTCTTTCTTTTTTCTTTTCTTTCTTTCTTTCTTTCTTTCTTTCTTCTTTCTTTTCTTTCTTTCTTTCTTTTCTTTCTTTCTTTCTTTCTTTCTTTCTTTCTCTTTCTTTCTTCTCTTTCTTTCTTTCTTTCTTTCTTTCTTTTTCTTTCTTTCTTTCTTTCTTTCTTTCTTTCTTTCTTTCTTTCTTTCTTTCTTTCTTTCTTTTCTTTCTTTCTTTTCTCTTCTTCTTTCTCTTTCTTTCTCTCTTTCTTTCTTTCTTTCTTTCTTTCTTTCTTTCATTCTTTCTTTCTTTCTTTCTTTCTTTCTTTTCTTTCTTTCTTTCTTTCTTTCTTTCTTTCTTTCTTTCTTTCTTCTTTCTTCTCTTTCTTTCTTACTTTTTTCTCTTTCTTTCTTTCTTCTTCTCTTTCTTTCTTTCTTTCTTTCTTTCTTACTTTCTTCTTTCTTTCTTTCTTTCTTTTCTTTTCTTTCTTCTTTTCTTTCTTTCTTTCTTTCTTTCTCTTTTCTTTTCTTTCTTTCTTCTCTTTCTTTCTTTCTTTCTTTCTTTCTTTCTTTCTTTCTTCTTTCTCTCTTTTTCTCTTCTTTCTTTCTTTCTTTCTCTCTTTCTCTTTCTCTCTCTTTCTTTCTTTCTTCTCTTTCTTTCTTTCTTCTTCTCTTTTTCTTTCTTTCTTTCTTTCTTTCTTTTTTCTTTCTTTCTTTCTTCTTCTTTCTTTCTTTCTTCTTTTCTTCTTTTTCTTTCTTTCTTTCTTTCTCTTTCTTTCTCTTTCTTTCTTTCTTTTCTTTCTTTCTTCTTTCTTTTTTCTTTCTTTCTTCTTTCTTTTCCTTTCTTTCTTTCTTTCTTCTTTCTATTAAAATATAAAAATTTTTCATACAATAAAGTTTATGTCATTACAGCTCATTCAATTTTTACCACTTAGTAAATTCCCAAGTAAAAGAAGCAGCAACACACTTACCTGTCTTCGTCCTCCAATACCTCCCAGTTTACTCCAAGAGTGACTGACATCTCTTCTTCAATTACAATGAAATATTTTTATTTTTGTCTTTTGGGCCATACCTGGCAGTGCTTGGGAGACCATATGGAATGATGGGGATTGAATCCAGATCAGTCTTATTCAAAGGCAAGCACCCTACCTGCTGTACTATCATTCTGCTCCCCAATTTTTTAATCTTAAAATAAATTGAAATTTTATAGTTGTTATTAACTGTCAAAATAACACCTAATGGGGTGCTTGTGGGGAGCTCTAAAGGACCATTATGGCAATGCTCAGGCATCGCATTTTTTTCCCTCTCATTTGGAAATGGTGTTCAAGAGCTACTCTAGATTTAGTGCTCAGAAGTCACTCTGGCAATGATCAAAGTAGCATGTAACACTGGGGTTCACACATGGGCCTCCTGCATACAAAGCACATGTTCCAACCCATTAAAATGTCTTCCTTGCCCCTTACTATAAATTTTAATTTAATTAATAATAAATTTAATTTTAATTATTTTATGATTAGTTTATTCTTTTCAATACATTTGTGGAATTTATAAGGGTCTCTGCATTCAATTTATTCACTTTTTTTTAAAAGCATAAACTAGGGGCTGGAGCAGTAGCACAGTGAAAGGGCATTTGCCTTGCACATGGCTGACCCAGAACGCACCATTTCCATCCCTGGTATACCATATGGCCGCCAAGTCAGGAGTGATTTCTGAGTGCAGAGCCAGATGTAACCTCTTAGCACCATTGAGTATGGCCCATAAAAACAAGAGCATAAACCATTTTAATGCTTTTAAAGTCTTTTTGTTTTGTTTTGTTTTGTTTTGGGTCACACTTGGCAGTGCTGAGGAATTGCTCCTGGCAGGCTCGAGGGATCATATGGGATGCCAGGATTTGAATTAATATCCTTTTGCATGAAAGGCAAATGCCTTACCTCCATGCTATCTCTCCGGCCCCAAATGCTTTTAAAGTTTTATTTCACTTTGCTATCTTGATTGACATCTTATGGGACTTTATTATAGATTGTCTTCAGCGAGGACACAGATTTTACTGCTGAAACTTTTCATTGCAAAATCCCAGTAGCTTTTTCTTTCTTGTGGCTATGTAGTTTGTGTCATCTGATCTGACACTATTTAACAATTCATTTTACTGGTAAGGGCTAGCTTGGCCTTTTAATTTGGGGGATGGGTGTGGTTTGTGCCACACTGGCTGTGATCAAGAATCACTTCAAACCCAAGTTGGCTGCATCAAAGCAAGTTGCTTTCCCTCTCTTCTATATCTTTATCTCTATTACACCCACTGTTTGTGATTGTAGGCAGTGCTGCTATGAACATTGTAGAGTTCTTTTTTTAAGATGATAGCAAAGAAAGTGCACTTTTGGTGCCAGAGGAGCATTTTTTTAAAGCGTGAAAAACTAGAAGCCTAGGGCTTTTTGTTGTTTTTATTTTTTTAGCATACTAAATAGGCTAGTATAGCCTTTATTAGTACCCAGTTTTCAATAACTTCTTGAATTTTCTGTATATTTGATTTCTATCAACTTTATATGCCTTAAGATGCACCCATAATTATTTTTGAGACAAGGTTTTTTTTCTATTCTTTTTGTTTTGTTTTGTTTTGGTTTGGTTTTTGGGCCACACCTGGCGGTGCTCAGGGTTTATTCCTGGCTATCTGCTTAGAAATAGCTCCTGGCAGGCACGGGGGACCATATAGGATGCCAGGATTCGAACCAACCACCTTAGGTCCTGGATCTTCTGCTTGCAAAGCAAACACCGCTGTGCTATCTCTCCACCCCCGCTTTTTTTTATTCTTAACTAAAATGTGAAGTAGATAGATTGCATTAGCATCCACAGAACCAAGCAAGCCCTTAAGTTTTCTAGAAATCCTTTGTCTGCTATCATATCTGACATTCTGCTGCAACTTAACTTGAGGCTTGTTTATAGACTGGAGAAGCTGTAAACTATCTTTTTTTTAAATAAGAAGTTTATGATTATGTTTCTTCTAAATTCTAGCTGCCAACTGTATAGTTCTTTTCTGAGACTGTTTCTGTCTTGTAGAATCTTTTAAAATGCTCCTAGAAGAAGTCAATTCATGCTATTTTTTCTCCACATTTTTTCATGGAAACCATTTGATCTAAGCCCACCAATTCTCTTCCTTCTGTTATCCAGCTGACAGTTTTGCACCATTTTATTTTTTTTTGCAACTCCATAATACTGGCTGTTATTTTCTCTAACACCCATAACAATTTTCTTACTATGAAGTTTCTTTGCCGTCTGTTTTGCTGAGTTGGCCTTAAATAAACAGAACATATTTGAGTTTTTACTGTGGTTATTTTTTTTGGGCTACACTTGAAGGTGTTGGGAAGGAGCATGGCTACTTCTCCTGGCTCAGTGCTCAGGCAACTCTTTGATGTTGGAGATCTTCATGGGGCTCCAGAATGCAAAGATAACTACTTTGAAGTCTAGCCTTGACCCTTCACTTTTATTTTTGTTCATTTTGTTTATTTATTTATTTATTTACAAGTCTTTAATACTTGTATTTCAGGCACATAGTGACAGTGAATTATGGCCAATCCACCACCAGTGTTGATCTCCCTCCACCATAGTTCTCCGCATGCATCCCATATCTCCACCCTTAGCTTCCTGAAATGCTAGTGTAACAGGTCCCTTTTGTATATAGTTTGTTTGTTATAGTTTGTGTCTCTTGATTCTATTGTCACTGACTTTGGTTTGGGTATTCATGTCTGACCATTTTTTTTTTATTTCCACTCAATACTCATGAGACTGCTTAGCCTCTGAACCCTTCACTTTAAATTCCACTGAAAAAATTTGAGGAGACTAAGTCATGTGATTTGTACATATCGGTATTACTCATTGATCCTCATTTACATCCCAACTTCTCAGTACTCCTTCCAGGCACTCAGTTGTCTGGTCAGATGAGTGTTGGGTTACTGATCAATGCTAATCAATATTTGTACTCACCCTAGGGTGTGATTTGGTGATGGTATATTGGATCATTCCCTACTTGGTATTATTTTCCCACTCTTGGGTGGGACCTGATTCTTGTCAATAAAAGCAAGGGTCTGAGGAAGGCAGAGGCTCATTCTTCCATCTTCTTCCATTGAGCTACGTTCCATTATAGGAGCAGAAAGCTTGGGTGGTTGTATTCCTTGCTTGAGCACTGGATTTCTAAAGCCATTCTTGTACCTCTTCACTGTGTGGATTATTTCCTGTGTTGACATTTGCTTTCAGACCTAGGTCTCACCAGATCCTCATTTTGCAGTCATAGGCTCCAGTAACAGTTGCTCCACTAACAAATGAGCACCAAAATTGGAGAGGCCAGGAGAAGGGTTCTCCTCACATGGCTCCAAGTCTCAGCTACTGAGTCTTTATTTATTTATTTATTTTTGTGGTGGAGAGTTTGGGCCACACTCATTGGTGCTCAGGGTCCATTTATGGTTCTCTGCTCAGAAGTAAACCCTGGTAATACGGGGGGTGGGGTGGGTGGGGGATCAGAGGTGATAACAAAACTAGGGTTTCCCTACATACAAGGAAGTTCTCTACCTGCTATATTATCTCTGTGGCCTCAGCTGCTGACCAATTATATTATTTCCCAGGAAGGTTACAAGTGGAAAGTCTTTGATAAATATTTTTATTTATCATTGATAACTTCACTGACTCAGATATTTTCTTTTCTTCTTTTTTTTGGATCACACCTGGCAGTACTCAGGTCTTACTCCTGGCTCTCTGAATAAGGATCACTCCTGGAAAAGCTTAGGGTACCATAGATATGGAGTGACCCCACATTAAATTTGGATTTATTTATGAAAGGAGAACTCTGTCTTTGAATCAGATATTTTCAAAAGAGTACACTGATGAGTTTTGAAAAGAAAGGAGCTGTTTAAAACTCTTTTAGAAGCATCTGACCATATAGGAGAGATAGTCGAGGCTGGGACTGCTTGACAGAAGCTGGGGTTAAGGGACCCCTTGACCAAGAGAGTGGTAAGGACTGATGTAGGCACTAGCCAGAGGGTACAGAAGCACCTCCCTGGAGCCCTTAAACATGACTCATAAGGCCTCTGCAGAGTATGAGTCACAGAGCCTGTGAAATACGAGTGTCTATACACTTTGTTTGTTGGCTTTTGGCAACAAGGAGGAGTTAAGGTATGCAGGGGAACAAAGTACAGAAACTCTTTTTAATCCTTTGCAACTTTCTCACTAAATTATACAGATCTCCAGTTATGAAGAAAAAAAAAAGGAGAACATCTGGCAGATGATATAAAAATGACAGTTTAAACAAAGAAAAAGAACAAAAGTAAAACGAGACATTGGATGAGAATGATGATGAGCTGTTTTAGGTATTGGGAAAGGAAGGGGGAGGGTTGGTAGGTAATATCTGGACTGAAATATTGAAGGTGGATGGAACATTGCTGCTATAGGATGTGATCAATATTTAAGCTGCAATTTCTTTCCCAAGCAGGAAACTGGAAAGACTATTGCAGACTGTTTTTTTTTTTTTTTTTTTTTTAAACCTTGGGTTCTTACTAATGGGGCAAGTTTCACCTTTCTCTATTCCCTAGGGCTGGCTTGTTTGTCTTCTGCCTCTCTGCTTAGTCATCCATCACACAGACTGAGCTTTGGTGATGAACTCAGGCCCCAGCCAGCTCTGTGTGCCCACTCACTATTTGTCTTTATAGACATGATTGGAGCACAGAGTGGCAGAAAGGAACCCTCATCCTTTCATTTCTGAAGTCAGCTTCTTAATTAGATTGAGAGATAAGGAAATGGGATCAAAGCATCCTGAAACCATTAATTTTTTTCCTTTTTGAATGAAGCAAAACCATCAGAAAAATTAATAAATGATGAGGTAAATCTAGCTAATGGGAAGAAAGGGAAAAGAAAGACTTCTAAGGTGGAAAATTATAGTGAATAAATTAAGTTAGTCTAGAACACATTTTGATAGGAGCTGGAAATAGGGAATTAATTGCACACCACAGTTGAGAGGAGAAAGTTCTGCTGAGAGAGGTGGAATAAGGAATAGACCACAGAGATAAGAAAGGCAAGAAAGTTCAAGAGCACTTTACAGCCATAGAGAGGCCCTTGTGTGTTGTTGGGCAATAGCCAAGTCAGGTCAGAATTACTTTAGCTGGGGAGGTGTAGAGAAATGATAAGCCTGGGCACAGTATTGCAGCTATATGAAGGTGCTGGTCTCAGCACACTGATAGAGGCTGGAAACATATAGCAATGTTCAAGTTGCTTCAGAGTAAGATGTGAGAAACTTTATGCATATGAAAATTCAAGTGTTTGGAGAGATATTACAGGAATTCAGGTGTTTTTTCTGTTTGTTTTTGGAAGTATTTTACTGTTTTGAATTGCATTACAATTGGTATGTTTAATAATTTTTTAAAATAATTTTTATTGACCAAAGTGAATTACAAATATTTTACAGTAATATTTAAGGTACATAGCGACATTGAATCAGAGCCATTCCCACCACCAGTGTTGTCCTCCCTCCAACTCTGTTCACAGCATGTATCTCATATCCCCTTCCTTTGCCCCCTGGACTGCTAGTATAACTGGTCCCCTCTGTGTCTAGCTTGTTGTAGGTTGGGTATTGATTCTGTTGTCGTTGACTTTGGATTTGGTGTTTAAGTCTGATCATTTTTTAAATTTTCTACTCAATGTTAATACTACTGTTTGGTCTTGGTACCACCCATTCCCCAACTCCCCTCAATTTATGCATGTGGCTAATATGGTTTCATTCCCTGAGCACCAACAGGAGTGACCTTGAGCACAGAGCCCTAAGCAAAGCCAGGAGTGTCCCCCTCTGATTCCTCCAAATAAACAAGCAAACAAGCAAACAAACAAACAAACAAATAAAATGAAGACTAGGGGGCCGGAGAGATAGCATGGAGGTAAGGCATTTGCCTTTCATGCAGAAGGACGGTGGTTTGAATCCTGACATCCCATATGGTCCCTTGAGCCTGCCAGGGACGATTTCTAAGCATAGAGCCAGGAGTAACCCCTGAGCACTGCCGGGTATGACCCAAAAACAAAACAAACAAACAAACAAAAACAACAACAACAAAAAGAAGAGGTAGGGTTTGAGGGAGAGCTTGAATGGCTGGATAACTTGCTTTGTACAAGAGAGCTCTGGGAACGAGTCCTGGCATTATGTGGTTCCCTGAGTATCACTGGAAATGACTCTAGTGTGACTCTAATATAACCCCAAGCCAAAAAGATAACACAAAACCAAAAACCAAAAACAAAACTCCAGAAACCAGTATATGCATATGCACACATACACTACACATAAACATTAGCCCATATTTCTACCTTAACATATGCTCAAAGTACTAGTTCCTAGTGAGCATAGCCCAAAGCAAACCCTGTGTTTTTCCAACTAATGAAACACTACATCTAAATGTGAAACCTGACACAGCCTAGCTAAAGTTCAATCTTTATAGTGCTTTATTTCAACCATTCAGTTGACCTAGTATATTTCCTTATATCCAGCTTGTACTGGGTTCAGCTGGTCCATCTCAGATGTTCTACACTAGTTTATGTCCCAATTTATATACCAAGAAACAAGGTACATTATTGCTACTGATCTATATTCACCCCTATGCATGCTGTCTTTCACTTTCTACTCATAACAATGTAGTTTTTGTGCCCAAAGCCCATCAATATTTCAAGAAATATTTAAATTCTATGCATAGACCCTGTCCTAACAAAATATATAGTTTTTCTAATTGTTATTAATTAATATCTACACTGTACTCAATTATTGAGGGATAAGACTCTTGTCCGCCTCTTCAATTAAACTGAAATGCTATTGAAGACAGGACTGATTTCATCTCTGTGTCATATATGTTGGACAAACACAACATACAACACTTGCTCATGCTAGGCATGAAAATTAATATCCAGAAGAGAAGAAAAAACTTGTTTTTCTTCATTAATTATCTCATATTTTGAACTACAATACTTGCATTACAAGAGAAAAAGTAAAACATCAGCTAAATGCCAAAGTGAAAAATATTAGTGGGAACTATTTTTCTAGTTCCGGAAAAAATGTGAATATGCTATTGATCCTCTTTTGAAATATTCTTTAAATATACAATCACAGCTTGATCAATACAGCACTTTCTGCTATTCTTTTTTTTAATTTTTAATGACTTTTCTTTTTTTAATTTTTTATTTTATTTTATTTTTTAAATTTTTTTTAAAATTTTTTTTTATTTAAACACCTTGATTACATACATGATTGTGTTTGGGTTTCAGTGATGTAAAGAACACCACCCATCACCAGTGCAACATTCCCATCACCAATGTCCCAAGTCTCCCTCCTCCCCACCCAACCCCCACCTGTACTCTTTTACACTTGGCAATGCTCAGGGCTTACTCCTGACTTTGCACTTGGGAATCACTCCTGGCAGTGCTCAAGGACCATATGGGCTGTTGAAAATGGAACCAGAGTTGGCCATATGCAAGGCAAATATACTACCTCTCCAGTCCCTGTTAATCTTTATTGATTTTATTCTCTTTATTTTGCATAGTGTTTCCAAATAAAAACTCTTTCCAGTCTTTATGTTCTAAGAAAACAATGTAGTCTGTTTAGCCAGGGGAAAGGTGTCAGGTAAGAAAAGAATGATGTGACGAGTAAAAAAACAAGATCAAACTATTTTAATCTAGCAAACTATATACAGAATCTCAAAACAAAGCAATACCTGGGCAGGAAATGGCTGCAATGGAAGGACCTGTCTTATAAGAATAAGCTATAAGTTTGGAACCCAGAGTTGTCCACATGCTGTGATCACAATGGTAAATATTTATCTTTCCTTCAGGTAATGAATGCCTTAGATTCCCTCACTATTGAGTGAAGACATTCTGGAAAGGAGACAGCTGCTTGCTGTGGTGGCAGCTTTTCACCACTGCCTGGGGGCAAGTAGAAGATACTGGATTGTTGAACAGAATGTTCAACAACTCTTTGAACTAATTCTAGGAATCATAGATTACAAGAGTGACTTTATGAACTCCTTACAGGAGGGAGCAAGGTCTGGATTCATGGAGATATTTACAAGAAAAAAGAGTATTTCAATTATTGCATGGTTTCGGCTGGAACTGCTTTGTTTGTGAATATTGGTATCAGGCAATGTAATGTTCCTAGAAGAGGCTCATTCAGGACTAGGAAACATTTTCCCTTGGAGACATCAACAATCAGGTCCACAGAGTGACATAAAGAGTGAACACACATCACTGAGCTTCTCTTGATGGCCAAGGACATTTGGAACATAAAATTCTATTTTTATTGGTTGAATACAGCAGAAACCAAATTAATACAAAATTTTGCTAATGAATGCTTGATTTATAGGGATGAGATAGGCTAGTAAAACACAATTAATTGGCAGTTTAATGCAGTGAAGGCAAAGTTTATTTATTTCAATTAATTAAAAATTTTTTTTTTGTCTCAGAGATCACTGTGTTCTCTGCAATCACTCCTGGCGCTGGGCTCAGTGATCCTGGCAGACTCAGAGACCATCTGCGGTGCCAGAGATCAAACCTGGGTCAGTCACATACAAGACTATCCCTCTGTTCCCTGAATGTAAAACTTTAGAGAACATTTTTTTTTTGTTTTTGTTTTTTGGGCCACACCTGATGACGCTCAGGGTTACTCCTGGCTATGCACTCAGAAATCGCTCCTGGCTTGGGGGACCATAGGGTACGCCGGAAGATCAAACTGTGGTCCGTCCTAGGCTAGGGTGGGCAAGGCAGATAGATGCCTTACCACTTGCAACCCCACTTCAGCCCTTTAGAGGACATTTTTAAAGCTTTGTAATATTTACATGCTTACACACAAATATAATTTTGTGTTATTATTCACTCCATCTGCTGAAATTTGTGACATTCAAGATGTAAGTAAAGAGTTGCTAATTTAGATACGATGAAATGTCTTATTCATCCTGGATTGCTATAACAAAATACTAGAGACTTAAACAGTGGTTTAAACAATAGACGTTTCTCCCAGTTCTGGAGACTGGGAAGTCTAAGATGCTGCTGATGACAGATTTAACTCTTGGTGAAACTCTCTTTCTGGCCTGACGCTGTCTGCCTTATTGCTATGTTATGATGTGGTAGAGAGAAGGAGAGAGAGAGAGAGAAATGTAAATTCTCCCACTGATCGTATCATGGAACAATGAGAACATGATCCCAGTAATCATATTATTATATTCATCCTCAACACAGGCAACACCTCCTTTAACTAGGAACTTAGAATTTCAACAGGATACTATGGGGAAACCCACCCACAGACTTCATAGCAAGACAATGGGGACTTTATTGCTGAACAATATGTCTACGTATCACCAGTCTAAGAAAGAGATCAACTGTTTTGATGAAGTTAGATTGATGACAATGATTTCAGATGCTGTTTATTGACACAATCTTGACACAGTCCTTTTTTTTTTCTTTCTTTCTTTTTTTTTTTTTTTTTGTTTTGTTTTGTTTTGTTTTGTTTTTGGGCCACACCTGGCGGTGCTCAGGGGTTACTGCTGTCTGCTCAGAAATAGCTCCTGGCAGGCACAGGGGACCATATGGGACACCGGGATTCGAACCAATCACCTTTGGTCCTGGATCGGCTGCTTGCAAGGCATATGCCGCTGTGCTATCTCTCCGGGCCCGACACAGTCCTTTTATCTTTAAGAAATAAGCGAGGGCCAAAGTGATAGTACAGTGGATAAAGTGCTTGCCTTCCATTCAAATTAATCCCAGTTTGGTGCATGGCATTGCATATGGTTCCCTGAATACTGCCAGGGGTGATCCATGAACACCCAGAGGAGTTATCCCTGAGTATCTTGGTTTGACACTCTAGAAAAACAAGACATAAGAAAGAAGGGTTCCCAAACCTGCTGTTAATTACAATAAGCTTCAAGATGAAATGGAGAATGGAAAGTTCCTTAGCTCCTGAAACTAACACTCATTAACTCAATTCACCATAGAGCAAGTTGATGTTGCCTGACCGAATGACTCTTCTCTCATGGATTTGATAAGAAATGGTTTTATTAACCATAGTAAAATTTCTCCCCATACCTCCTCTCTGTCATTGAACTAGTTTAGTTTTGTTTTTAAAGCAAAATTACTCAGTATTTTCTCAGTAAACCTTAGGGATAGCCTCTTATTATTGAGTTTTCAATCTAATGCACAAAATGGTACTCACTGGGATGAGACAAGTCTGGAGAATATAATCCATTAAAGGGATTCCAAAGTACTTAGTACTTAAAAAAAGTGTATTTATCATCTCTTCTCTGTCTCTCTCCCTTTGTCTACTATTTCCTCCTTTCTTATTCTTGCTTTCAGTTTCTTTCTCTTCTGTCTCTCCCCCTTAGTTTCTAGCCCTACTCATTTTGAGCTCATTGAGCATCTCCCACACAACTCAATGTGATTTTCCTTGTACTTGATGTTCATTCTCAGAATGATTTTTTGTTTGTTTGTTTGAAGATTGCTGAAGATCAAACCCAAGGTCTCACACATTGGAGGCATGTGCTCCATCACTGAGCTATTTTCCTTGGCCAACACTTTGTGTTTCAAGACTAAGCTATTTGGGGGGGGGGTTGGGTCATACCTGGCAGTGCTCAAGGGTTAATCCTGGCTTTAGGCTCAGAAATTGCTCCTGGCAGGCTCGGGGGACCATATGGGATGCCAGGATTCGAACCACCATCCTTCTGCATGCAAGGCAAACACCTTACCTCCATGCTATCTCTCTGGCCCCAAGACTAAGCTATTTTTAATTTCAGAGGAAACCAAACTAAAGCGAAGCAATTATTCCCCTCTAGAAGTTGATCAATATCTCCTCCCACTTCTTTCCTTTAGCACCCATCTGGAGACAGTTCCTCAGTAAATTTTTTATTATTCTAATATATGCTTTGGTCAAAGTCTGTCTTTTTCATATATGAAACCTTGATGCTTATCAAAACTGTATGCTCATGGAATAAATAAAAAAGCTAGTGAAGAAATTACATTAATAATTTTCAAATTTGAGGATTATAAATAAATACGACAATATTTTTGTGTCCAGGATTGCTTTACTCCGCCATAAAAATTGATTTTATTTATCAGTGTTGATTTTATATATCTATCAAGCTCTGTGTTTCTATGGATTACAAAGCAATATTGAAAATAGAGATTAAATATGCTTTAGGGGAACATATTAAAAGTAAAATTAAAGGGGAAAATGGCATTTTGTTTTATAAATTACAGGCCTATCCATCTTCTGTATCTCCCTTCACATCTGTATTCTGGCTTTATTCTCAATAAATGGCTGATATGGGACTCCCAATCTAATATCCTAGATGAGGAACAAGTTGATTTTGGGCACAGATATTTTGCTATTAGTTTTTTTCTTGTTTTTATTTTTATTTTTTTTACATCTTTTTTTTTTTTTTTTTTTTTGGTTTTTGGGCCACACCCTGTGACGCTCAGGGGTTACTCCTGGCTATGCGCTCAGAAGTTGCTCCTGGCTTCTTGGGGGACCATATGGGACGCCAGGGGATCGAACCGCGGTCCGTCCTAGGCTAGCGCAGGCAAGGCAGGCACCTTACCTCCAGCGCCACCGCCCGGTCCCTTTTTTTTACATCTTGAAAAAAGTATGGTTGAAGATTAATTTTAGGATTTATTGACTTCATGATTCTTTATATGTTGTTTATTAAAGTATATATTGAATTTTTTATTATTAATTCTTTGGAATTTATTATTGTTTTTAATTGCTTAGATAAAAAGTCCTTTCTGTAAAGTTCCTGACCAGTAAATGTTACAAATAAGCTTTTATTGTCAGACTCTGACAACCATGGTGAAAGAATTTACTAATATTCTTCATGAACTGCTTGTTATGACCAAAATTTTGAGTCAGATCCTCTTATTTTTAAGTCTTGTTTTAACAATTCAGGGAGGTTTTTTAGGAGAACTATATATACAACCTCTTGCCACATTATAAGAAAAATTTGTTTTCATAAAGTTGAATATTGAATTAATTCAAAGTAGCCTAGGTAGGGCTAATTTATATGCCAACTCACAGTTTTTATTCCACACAGGAAATGCCTTTTTCTTTTCAACTAAATAAGAAATTAGTCTTATAAAAATACATGAACTTCTAGTTATCTGTATTTAAAGTTCTTCCTAATCAGTAGCATGGGCAGATAGAAGATAGTGGTTACATAGTTGTTTTAACAATAGAAATTTAATTATTACTTGATATTTGACTTGTTGGCTGGGCTTTGCTGGGTGGTTCTTCTCCACACGGATGACACAACTCTTCTTTAGGCATTCCTGGGATGGCTGCTCATGGATCCTGACCATTGACTAGAATCCTTGTTTTCCCTTAGAGTGGCTACTCTGGTACTTTGGTCTAATTCAAACATGGTTGCATTCCAAGAAGTTGTAAGTGGATGGTGCCTATTGTCTGAAGGTTTCTGCAATTGTATTTCATTGGTTATAGCATGAAAACACAGAAAAGGCCTTTTTATAGGTTAGGTATAGTCTGTGCTCTAGTTCTCTCTATATATTATATATATTTCAAGGTATATATTTCAGGGTAGGAGGAAATTTTTAATGGTTCTCATGGGTTTTGTCTACTATTGATCCTTTGTTAAAACATTATTTCATATTATTTGCTATTTACCTGTATTTGAAACCATGGTAATATTTATTACTTATAGAAGTTGGAGGGATAGACTGACTACTACATAAAGGGGTTTATCAAATGAGAATGTAGGAACTAGATGTTAGCAAAAATATACCCACCCTTTGGGGGTAGCAGTTGTGCTTTGAAATCAAATGTTTATATGTGGCTTACTCAGATTCAGTGTCTGGCATCTTATACTCCCTGAGCTTGCCAGGAGTAAATTCTGAGCACAAAACCAGGAGTAATCCCTGAGCACAGTTAGGTGTGGTCCCAAAACAAAAAAATAAAATAAACTGTTTAGGTTCAAAAGTATTCTAAGTTTCCTTTTGATCTAATCTAAGCATTGTAATTCACGTACTAAGTTGTCTTATTTGAATAAATTATTTAAATCTTCCTAAGCATCTGTTTTATAATTTGCAAAGTAAGCACAATGTTTTATGTGTTCCATAGTTTGCTGTGAAATTTAAATGCAGATTTATGTGATTCACATAAAGCTTTAATATGGGGCTTGGAATATGGTAAAAACTCTGAAAATATTTGCTATTAATTAAAATATCATTATCATTTTTATATAAGGCTCCACATATATTTTATATAGTTTATCACAAGCAGTTCTTGGGGAATTTAATGCTGTCCTTCTTGAACTCTGCAATAGTTAAGAGCTGCAATAACCAAACTCATGAATGATGGTAGAGATCGACTGAACTCAGGGTCTCCCTCAAACTAGGCCCGTGCTCTGGCATTTTCACTATACTCAAAGCTCAGCAATAAATATTCTTGTAATGAGCCAGCAAGTAGCAAAATGAGTAAAAACCATCACCCTGGATCCTCTGACTGAAACTCAGTATTGAATTTTGGGATAGAGAAGTATAGTCAAAGGCTTAATTGCTGGCGTCATTCATTGAAACCATGCCCACTCAGGATTCAGATTGAACCAGCTGCTTATATATATATATATATATATATATATATATATATATATATATATATATATAAAATAGACCTGGAGAAAGTATCTGTGCATTTTATCCTGCTCTTTGCAAGCAGGCCACAGTGGTGGTGTGAAGTCACAGCTTGTTCTCTGCCTACTTATTGCTTACCCAGAAAAATGACTTGTATCTCAGATGGTCCTTTTTTCTTTTTAAATAATTTGTTTTATTTGTTTTATTTTTGCACCACACACAATCGTACTTAGGTTTTACTACTGGCTCTCTGCACAGGAATTCCTCTTGGTGAGGCTAATGGGACATAATAGGGTACTGAGAGATCAACCTGGGTTGGCTACATGCAAGGCAAGTGCTTTAACTCTGGTGTAATCTCTTCAGTCCTTCTAGAGATTCTCTTTACTGATCTCCCTGATTTTTTATTCTTGCCTCCTTGTTTCTCATCTCTCTTCATTCAGGGTTTCTTCACTGACTTTTTTTTTTCTTTTTGTCACCCCAGTGACACTCAGGGGTTACTCTTGGCTATGCCCTCAGAAATCATTCCTGGCTTGGGTGACCATATGGGACGCCAGGGGATTGAACTCTGATCTGTCCTAGGTTAGCGCGTGCAAGGTAAACACCTTACCACTTGAGCCACTTCTCCTGCCCCATTTCAGGCTATTAATTGAATACCTACATGTATGAGTTTCAATAGTGATGAGTCTATCAGCGTCTATGAATGAAGAACTCAAATGGGGTTATAGAGTAAAAGATAAATAAGAATGTATTGGAAAAATCTCTGGATATCAATGTCCAAAGTAGAAGGAACCAGTTGGAACTTACACATGACTCTTGGAAGTGAGGTAGATTTGACTGCTGGTATGGGTCCTGGAAGGACAGCTGGGAAGCAGATGAGGCAGTTGCCTTTGTCTACTGTGGACTAGCAATTAGGAAGAACTGAACATCTATGGAGGAGAATGGAGGACAAGTTCGAAATTTTTTTGCTTTTGTTTTGGATCACACCCGGCAGCGCTCAGGGGTTACTCCTGGCTCTATGCTCAGAAATCGCTCCTGGCAGGCTCAGGGGACCATATGTGATGCTGGGATTCGAACCACCGTCCTGCATGCAAGGCAAATGCCCTACCTTCATGCTATCTCTCCGGCCCCACGAGTTAGAATTTCTTACACTCCTATCATGTCTTTTGCCACACTGACCAAACTGTGTGTGTCTAACCACAGTACCTTCAGGGAGTCTTGATTGATACCATTAAGGGGAGAGGGAACACATCCAGTAGTGCACAGGGTTTACTTTTGTTCTCAGAGATCATTCCTGGAGGAGCTCAGGGACTCAGATGTGTTTCTGGGGATTGAACTCAGTTTAGTCAGATGCAAGGTAAGTACCCAACATGCTGTATTATCTCTCCAGCCTCCCTGGAGATATAATTTAGTTCTGCATCTAAAGCTCACCCAATGTTCTTTGGGTTTAATATAAGAGGTAATCCTCTCTCAATTTTTTTTCTTTGTTCTTGGGCTACACCTGGTGACCCTCAGGGGTTATCTCTGGCTATGAGTGTTTATGCTCTCAGAAATCGCTCCTGGCTTGGGGGACCATATGAGACACCGGAAATGAACCTAGATTTGTCCTGGGTCAGTTGCTTGCAAGGCAAATGCCTTACCTCTGTGCTTTTGCTCTGGCCCCAATAAATGGGAATCCTCTAAAGAAGCAATTCTGAATCCAGATTAGTCCAACACAAAGAACCATAATAGCTTACTCCCCTTGTTTTCTCATTTATGAACGCCTGACAAACATATTCTTGCCTGGGAAAACGCACATTTCGATATCCAGTGAAGAAATAGAGTGACATGATTCTGGTTATCTACATTGATATGTATGATAAGCCCAACAGATTGCCTTAAAAATTTAGACATCATGAATTAAGGAATTCTTTACCATTAAGTTTCAGGTATTCAGTGTTTTAACCTCTAATCCTACTACCTCTGACCCCATCCCTTCACCAATGACCCCAGTACCCTCTAACCCCAATCTGACTTCTTGAAAGGCACACTTTAAAATTTAATTATTGTGGTTTGGACTTCAAACTCTCTCCCTTTCTGCTCTCCTTTCTACTCCCCACTTCACTCCCCCCACTTTCTGCTCTCCCCTCTCTGCACCCTCTTTCTCTCAGGAACCTCCTTCTTAAGGATGAGGATGAGATTCTGAAGGATTACAAAGCTTTGAATGCTACTGCTAGCTCATGTCTGATTGCATTTTCTAAGTTATTTAGTTTGCTTGCACCCAAATAGGAGAGGAAGCTTATTAGAAAAGAATTCCCTAAGGCATAGGAGTCTAATCAATTTCCTATATAACTCTGTTAAACATAAGCACCTATTTACTTAATCTGGGGACACCTTAAACTCTGAAGCCTTGGCATCCTCTTCAGTAAGGTCGGTTAGAAGGAAAGAGAGACAGAATGATTCGTTTTCTATGTGGGAGCTAGAGATACTCAGTAATGGGGAAATACATGACCAAAGGTAACAGAATTTGAGAACTGCTCTATAGAACTTAGCTGAGGGTGTGGTTCTGGAAGACGAGTGTGTGTATTGGGGAGACTTTGGGATTTTGGTGGCTTTGGGATTTTTTGTGGTGTTTAAATGATTCATGCATAAAACTACCATTAACAATGGAGGCAATCACAATACCTCAATCAAGATTCAAAAAGACTTAATATTTTTGAAATATTATATTTCAATAATACTGAAGTCAAGTCAATCAATCAAATAAATGTTTATTTATTAAAGATAAACTAGATAGCTGTTTATCACTCAAAAAGATTTGTAATTGACAAAATAGATGGTAACTTCCAGGTAATATTAGTTAAGACTTTATTACACAATAATTTGAACAATGAACCTTAAAAATAGAGATAGTATAAACTAAGGACTTTATTCAAAGTGGGAAAAAAGCAAATAACTTCATGCTGATATTCTGAAGTCTCTCTTTTATTAGCTGCACAGGAACTTGAAGGATGATATATGTTTTATAGGCAAATTAGCCAATTTATGAATTCCCTGCAATATTTCTTTAAATATTATTAATAGCTTTTTAAGTCAGACATACTCTCTAGAGGAATGGTTGCCTTTAATTATTCAAAATATGATTTATATTTTTATGCCCAGTCAATATAAATATGAAGGTTTTTTTTTTTTTGAATTGGGGTACCTGTTAGTTGTACTCAGGCATCACTCCTGGGTTTCATGCAAGCCTAGTGACTGATCTGCTGTACTAACTCTCTGGCCTTGAAAGTGACATTTTATAAAAGAAGGCATCCATTGTAAAAATGATTTTCTTATTCAGTGCTCAGAAAAGAAGCAATTTCTTCAACCATGAGAGAAAATTAGAGTTAGATAAGTAAATGCTGGTGCAACGATTCCAAAATATTGATTCTCCAAATTTTCATTTTATTTTGATTACCACTCTTATAATTGCTGTTAAAAAAGCAATTGAATTCTTAGAAGTTCTGGGACTATTCTGGCTAGCTGAAAGGTACAGGCTTGGAGTCAGGTGGTGGTTGTAAATTAGTGTGGACAAGTCTCTGCTAGCTGCCTGGGCTGTATTCAGGACTCAACAATTCTCAGCTGACCTCACTCCCAGAGCAGTCAGACTTCTTAGGGAAGCTCTGCAGGTTTGCTTAGAAGATATGGAGTATACAGGGACTACAGCCAGAGGTGACTGCAAAAACCACAGGCTAGGATTAATGAAGCTGTTTTTTTCAGCAAGCTTTTGTGTTTCTGTAGTTCAGCTTCTGTATACACTACCAATAGGAAAGATAGTGAAATCCTGCTTAGGTAAGAGACATTTCAAGAGCCAATCTAAAGAGCGGCAGTGGGCTAGAGAGAGATAAGCAAGAGGCAAATGGATTTCTTTTAAATTCAGGAATCAGATTGGATGCTCAGTCGTGGGCTCTGCCCTGCCTAGTGTGGCTGTTTTACCCTCTCTCAGATTAAATAAAAATTTATTTTTATAATTTATTTACAAAAAATTTTCCCAAATGCCCAGTGCCATACATAAATAAATAAATCAGTTACAGCATTTTCAGTTATCGGTCAAGCTTATCAAGAAGATAAATAGGAGGGAAGTGGGAGTGGGGGAGATAAATAGGGGCCAGAGTGATAGCACAGCGGTAGGGCATTTGCCTTGCATGTGGCTGACACTAGATGGACTCGGGTTCGATCCCTGGCATCCTATATGTTCCTCCAAGCCTGCCAGGAGTGATTTCTGTGTGCAGAGTCAGGAGTAACCACTAAGTGCCGCCACGTATGGCTCTCCCCCCAAAAAAGATAAATAAAAGATATCTATAGGGTCACAGGAGGTAGGGCACTTGTCTTGCATGCAGCCAACCTAGGTTTGTTCCCTGGCATCATAAATGGTACCCCGAGAACCACCCGGTGTGATTCCTGAGTACAGAACCAGGAGTAATCTCTGACTATTGTCTAGTGTGGTCACCAAACAACAAATAAAGACATAATAGACAAGTTCTAATAAAATATTTCATTGATGTAGTGCAGAAATCTAAAAAAAGATGAATCCTGTCATATGAGTATTAGGGACTCTCAGGTACCATGTTTTGGATGAGGTGTGTACATGTAGAAGTGCAGAGAAGGTGAGTGCTTAGGGCCATCAGTCAGTCACAGCTCCAAGTCGACATCGCTTCCCTATAGTCCTGCACACTGACCTTGCCTCCTAGTCACTCAACCCTGCCAAGTTTCTGAGCCACTCTGAGTGAAATGCTTCAAGTTTTAATGTGTTGCAATATTCTTAGGTCTTCTTTGCTTTTCAGGCCCATAATATGACATCTGGAGATGTCCAGAATTCTTCCTTATTTTATACTGCACATATTTTGTGCATTGATTGTTTCCTCTCTCCACATCCTTAAAAATTTTTTTTGGAGGGTGGTTTGAGTCACAGTTGGTGGTACTCAGAGGCTATTCTTGGCTCTGTGCTCAGGGGTCAGTTCTGGCAGTGCTCATGGGACCATTTGGTGCCAGGCATTGGAATGGGGTTGGCTTCATTCAAGGCAAGCACCTTCACCACTGTAATGTCTCTGTCTCTCTGACCCTCCACACAAGAAGTTTGAAGTTGTAATTCCTGTTACATCTATGAATGTGACTTTATTAGGAAATAGGGTCTTCCTTTGCAGATGTACTCAAGTTCAAGGTGAGGATTACTGGATGAGGGTGGATGGGTGTTAATTACAAAGAAGAAATTGGACATAGAAACACAGAGGAAAAAATACTGTGTGAAAACACAGGTCAGGTTTGGAAAGATGAAGCTAGAAGCCAAGGATAGATGGTACCAAACAACTAGACGTGAAGAGAAAGGCAGATGTCCTTCTTTTTCTAGAACCATCTAAGGGAGCACACTTTGGCCTCAAGGATTTTTGGAAAATTTTTCTCAGCAGCTACTTACGTTTATAGTACAAATTTCTTTTTGGTGGTTATTTTCAATGCTGCACTTATATAATGGAGATGAGATCAACAACAGTCAAAAGAGTAGATTAGGTCAAGAAATGTTTGTTTCTCTCCATACCATTTGCTATGAAAGCATTAAAAAGAGGAAGAAGGATATATATCTTCCTGTGGAAATTCTACGCCTTTCAGTGAGAAAAGAAAATCATTTAACTTTGTTTAATATATTTATTTTAAAATGTAAATATAATCAAAGTTACATAAGAATAACCGCAAAAAGGAATCTGTTAAAGGCAAATAGTGGTTCACTGACAAAAAGATTAAGGGTAATTTATATGTATTTTTAACTGATAGAATTTTTTTGAATTTATCTAACCACATTTTTATATGTCACAAATTTATTTAAAAATTGTTTGACAGTCAATTAATGCTGTCATACTCAGCTAGGTCTTTTATACATTAAGCTTTTTCCCTTTGGCTGTTTTTGACATAGTTTATGCCTTCAATTGTTTTACATTTTACTTTCTCCATCCAGCACAGCAGATTTGCTTTATGGGTAAAACCCAATTGTGTGATCAATTCTCTCTTTGTGTTGCCTTTGGCTCTTGTTGCTACCTTGCTTTGCATTTTTTGTTGTTGTTGTTTGTCGGCTTCTGGCACTGCTTGGGGCTTACTTCCTGCACTCTACCAGCAGGCCTATCTAGTCAACAGCTGTGTTTCTTGTTTCTTTATGCTCCACATATGAGAAAGATCATTATGTATTTACCAATTTCCTCATTTAAAAATATATAAGCATAAATTACATTTCTAGATTCTTTAATATCTACAGTTCTAGCAAGAAAAAATGTTTAGAATTTTTAAGTTAGTTATCATTATAGAAATTTATTTGGATGCTGCAAGCAGAAATAACAGACAAGAAAATCTTACTTGTGAAATCTCACTTTCATAAATTCCAATTTTCCTAAGTAATATATTAAAACACACTTAGAAGTTGATTTTTTTATCTCATAGAGTAAATGAAAGAATAAAATTTTATTTTATAAAGAATAAATTTGAATTTTCCTGTCTCCTTTACATAACTATCTGAAACAACATTTTCCTCTCATTTTCACTGCATACATATCAGCCTACATATTCAAGTCTACATGTATCATTTCCAGCTTGTTTTAAAAATTTATTGTGCTGCACAAACATAAAATAATCTTGAATCCAGGCATTAACTAGACTAGAAGTCAATGTTAAAAAAAAGGTATCAGATGAAATAGATTATATTTTTCTTCTCATTTTTGTCACATTATTTGTTAATAGAACTAAATTTCTAGTTTTTGTCCATAGAGATACAAATGGTTCTGCCTAGTAGAAAAGAAAAGTGGAGAGAGTGGAGAGAAAGCTTGTTTCAGGTAGGACTAACTTGTCTTACATGCAGCAAACACTATTTTATTGTCTGGAACCTGCTGGTCCCCAAACAACAGCAAGAATGATTCCTAAACATAGTCCTAAGAACCACTGGCTATGTATGGCCCTCCTAACAAAACTGTTGGATATATAAACATCCAGGAAATAAATATGCTTAATTAGATAGATGCAAGTCTGAGTAGAGGGACTGAGAAAGTGGTTTAGGGACTCAAATACAAATTCCAGAATGATGGAACAACCTATTGGTGGGGGTAGTGTAGTCACTCTTATCTGCCTCCCCTCTCAGAAGACAATCCAGAGACTTTTTCATTAGCTACTCCAGGCCTCTTTGGTATGCAAAATACATAGTAGGTTAGATTAGAATAGTCTATTAACACTTGTCTTAACACTGTGTTTACTCATTCTAAACACTAACATGATATATTTGAAGGACAATCAGGGCTCTCAGTCCAGGAGATTGTGAGTCCCTTGACCTTATGCTTTTCTCTTTTAAATCTATCTTGTTTTGGGGCCGGGCGGTGGCGCTAAAGGTAAGGTGCCTGCCTTGCCTGCGCTAGCCTTGGGCGGACCACTGTTCGATCCCCCGGTGTCCCATATGGTCCCCCAAGCCAGGAGCAACTTCTGAGCACATACCCAGGAGTAACCCCTGAGCGTTACCGGGTGTGGCCCAAAAACCAAAAAAAAAAAAAAAAATCTATCTTGTTTTGTTAATCCTTGGGAGGGTACCAGGCACAGAAACAAAATTGTTTTGAAAAAAAAAAAGTCAACTCTAAACACTTTTTTTTGTCTATAGAATGCCAACTAACATATTACCTATCTTCAATCTTATTTTCTTACTTTAATATTCAATTCTTTATATATATGTATTTCCTTATAAAGGTTTGCAATGTGGATGTCTAAGGGATTCCCTAGATCTCAATCTGAAATGTATTCTCTTTCTGTGTGTCTGTCTCATTTCTTTCTGATGGGTGTCTACAGTCCTTAAATCCTATAGTATATAAGTGTCAGAAAAAAAAAGTCTCATTATGCTGAGTGAAATGAGTCAGAGGGATAGAGATAGACATAGTCTCACTTATCTGCAGGATATAAGAAAAATAAGAAACAGCATGGCAATAATATCCAGAGACAATAGAGATGAGTGCCTGGAGGACCAACTCATGACATGAAGCTTGCCACAAAGAGCAGTGAGCACAGTAAGAGCACTAACCACAATGACAACTACCATGACAATGAGAGAGATAGATAGATAGATAGATAGAGAGAGAGAGAGAGAAAGAGAAAGAGAGAGGCAGAATGTCTGTCTAAGAGACAGAAAGGGGTTGGGGTGTGGTAGAGAAATGGGAGATATTGTTGGCAGGAAGATTGCCCTAGTGAAGGGTGGTCTGCATTCTATTACTGCAACCCAGGTATGAATATTTTTGTAACCACAGTGTTTAAATAAAGATATAATAATAAAAAAAGAAGTCTTCCATGTATGGGATTCTGCAAACAAATGAAATGTATACTCGATGAAGTCATCGGTAATGGTGCCTCTGGCTTTGGCAGAAACAACAGGAAACTTTTGCTTTCTGGGGCTATATTGGGTCCTCTTAGACAAAATAATAAACTAATACTAAGGGAGAAGACAGTTTGGAAGTAGAAGGACAGAAGTGATAGGCAGAATTAGCTACCTAATATTTAAATTTGAGTTGGATATAATGCCTGTATGTAACTTGAAAATTTGGAAGTGGTGAAATGAATTTGAATGCTGAGAATACTTAAGTAAGAGATACTTTGAACATGACTTTTGAAAGGAAGCTTTTTAAGCGTAAACAAATTATATAGTAATTGTTGGTATTAGCCAGTTTTCACTTGGCCTAGTCCCTGCAATTGATGTTGGTATTAGCCAATATTCACATAGCCTAGTCCAGGCTCTTGGAGATGGTCTTTGCTTTCTCAATAAGCTGCTGAAAAATCCCAGAGGGGAAGCTGCCATCTTGGCTCGCCTTTTCATGTAGTGAAGCAGCAGGCTTGTGGATGTACAGCTTTAGGTGTGGGTTCCTGGCCTGTTATCCTTTCACAATCATGTGTGGATTATTTTCTGCATCAGAAGAGCAACTGGACTGGCCTCTCTTGTCCTACCCAGAATCTCTTTCCCTTGCTGGGATTTGTGGAACACTCATCATTCAATTTCACAGTAATATGTTATGAAATATATTTGTCATGTATACTTAAAAATTAGGCATATGTTTACCAATAATGACATTATATACATATTCCAATTTCCCGTGTTTTTGCTACAATAAATGCATTAAACTTTCAGAAATTTTTATTTTGTTATTATTGCACTATAAACCAACTCTGTAGGATTCCTCCAAAACTCAACAGCTTAGGTGATATTTCCAAACAATGTGAAGATCTACAGGCATCTGGAATCCTTCAAAATTGTGTCTGAAAAAAATGTGTCTGAGTTCCATGATTAACAAGCCCAGGTGAAAATGACTCTACCCTCACCTCAAGGATTTTTCAAGCTGAAAGCCTTCGATGGAAAAGTTGAATGCCACTGGTCATATTTGTCTATAATTCCTCTCCACTGTGAGCTGCTGGGATATCTAACTACTTTATGGCCAAGGGGGAAAGAAGGTTAGGGATGGGGACTGAAAAATTCCGTTTGATTTTTTGAGATAATCTGCCATTTTGGGATGCTTCCCCTTAGAATGCAGAAGAGACATTCTAGTGCCACAGAGATAGTACAAGGGGTAATAAGGCACTTTCCTTGCATGTTATCACTGTTCTTGGTTTCTTCCACTTCACCATATAGTTGCTGAGAGCTGGTATGGGTGATTCTAGAGCAAAGAACCAAGAGTAATCTATGAACTCTTCTGAATGTAGCTTGAGGGCACCCCTACCTCCCCCAAAGGCTTCTATTGAGGTCTCTTTACCTCTCCAAGAAAGTCTCAGAGGCAAAATTATTTTTAAACAGTTCTAGGCATGTTCTGCTCTTTAGTGCTACCTCTCTCTCTCTGTCTCTCTCTCTGCCTCTCTCTGTCTCTGTCTCTCTGTCTCTCTCTGTCTCTTTCTCTCTGTCTCTCTCTCTGTCTTTCTCTCTGTCTCTCTTTCTCTCTCTCTCTCTCTTGGTTCCTGGATCACACCAGGCAGCGCTCAAGGGTTACTTTTGGCTCCACACTCAGAAATCGCTCTTGGCAGGCTTGGGGGACCATATGGGATGCTGGGATTTTAACATCCTTCTGCATGCAAGGATAAATGTCTTACCTCCATGTTATCTCTTCAGCCCCATAGTGCCACTTCTCATTCAACCTTTTGCAGAAAATTTAGGAGTTATTTTTAATTGTTGGGAAAATGTTCGTGAAAGGAAAAGAAACATGACTTTATATTTCCTCTCAAGGTCTTGGCCATTCAGTTTTTGGACCCATCAGTGAAGGGTACTCTTTGGGTAATAAAACCACATCCTGTCAAAGCACCAAGTAAGGTACATGTCAGGATGAACTACAAGACTCATGTTTCATATTATCTCAGCTTGCCAGTCTTGGCACCAGGCTTAAGGGAACTTAAGGACTTGCTCAAATCATGACCTCTAAAAGGGTTGAAGGGTTGACCCTGTAGTCACAGAAAGTGCCTCTCTTGTTGGCAACTTCTGCTCACCCTAGAGTAGGGAACAGTAGTGAAATGGTAGAGACTGGCTCTACCCTGACTTTTGCCCAAGTACACAGTTTAACATGCCCAGTGGATCAATTATTTCATTAACAGAGTCCCACTGGATCTTATTATTATTTGTCCAGACCACAAAACACACCAAAGATCTTTTGATAAGAAATATATCCATTGATAATATAGAGCTCAATAGAAATGATTTTCATTTTAAGTATCTTATTATAATGGTCACAGTAGACATTGTTGGCATTTTTAAGTGGTTGAGTTCAAAGAAGATATGGAAGACCTGAGTGAAAGATTCCTTGGTGCTTTCAAATAGTCTCTATCTTTTGGCTTCAAAATACAGTAGATAGTCTCCCCAATTGTCTCACTTGTATTCTTGGCAGCATTTGATGCAACAAATCATTCCCTGTCCTTGGTTTTCTTTGGTTCCTTTAGCTTACTCATTTTTCTGAACTGTCTTATTCCTCTTATGCTGTTCCCCATTTTATTATTAACTATTGTTTTTAAGGTTCTGCCACCATCTTCTTTCTTTGATATTCTGCATGTTCTTTTAGGTAGACCTCTTGCTAATATCCAGGCTAGTAATTTTACTTATTCTCTAACCTATAATTGAAAGTTCCATCTCTAGATCCACTGTCTAGTTATCTACTAGATACTGGTTTTTCATTGGGAAGACTCATGGAATGGAAAAAAATCATCCTACTTCCTGCATCTTAAGCAGAACTTGTGGCCTCCATCCTTTTAAATCTGTTCTTTACCCCCTCTGTTTTTTTTACTGTACTATTTTTATGAAGGTAAAATAAATGTTTTTCTGATATAATTTTGAGCATAAAAAAGCTTTTTAGATTGAAAACATTTAGCCTACTTTTAAGATTAATAGAACTTAGAAGTCTCAGCCTTGATCTTGTTTTTCGAGAGAGTTTGGGTCACAGTTGGTGGCTCTCCTGTGCTTGCAGGAGCCATTCCTGGTTCTGTGCTTGCAGGTCACTTTTGGCAGTGCTCATGGGGCTATGTGGTGACAGGGATAAAAGCCAAGTCTCATACAATATACTGTGTTGTCTTTCTGGCCCCACTATTTATTTAGCTTTAATTACGTTAGCTGAAAAGTGTCTCTTAAAATATGTAACTTACAGTCATAAAATTATATCCTGTAGCACCCATTTACAAAGAAGAAAGAAATAAATCTGACTAGTCAATAACTATTAATCAAAGCAACTGACATTTATTGAGTATTTACAATGTCAAATGTACTTGACTAAGTGCATTATTTCATGTTCTCTTATTAGTTGAGAAGTTATTATTACATGATGAAAATTAGGAAACTTCAACCACCTGAACCTACTTCTGCTGGCTGTATCAGATAATGGACAAGCCATCAAAACTCAGGTCATCTGGCTCTAAAACCCAGGACTATAACTGTTTGCACCATTCTGACTGTTCATTTTAGGCTAAGACAAAAACAACAGAAGGCAAGAAGCAAAGATTTCTATTTCGAGAGCAGAACACAGGCTAGTTTAGGATGCACAGTATGCTGGCAATACCTGGCGAGGAAGAGAACAGATAGGATGCTCAAAGCCAGGATTCAGTGGGAGGAAGCATCAGCTAGATGAAGATTCAGAACTTTAGAGACTTGGGATCTTCATCATTGGACAATCTCTATGAGGCATGACCAACTAATTCCAGGATCTAGCAAGCAATAGGAGCATTAATATGCCAATGCTATAAATCTTGATATTACATTTAACTGTTCTTTTTCTACAGCTCACAAGGGGGCTATGTTTTGCAACTTTTAAATTATTGGGTTTGGCATGATTAATAGCACTCATCTGTACAAGGTTAAAGTTAATATTAGTGTAAAAGAATAGTGAATTTTAATACAGAGGAGCATAGGAAAGCTGAAAGAACACCATAGAGGCAATAAATTAGAATCAATTTTGTATTTACAATGTAATCACATTAATAGTCTGAGCACAATGTATTTTCCTGTTTCATCCAGGAGTGCTGTGGGGCACTGAGGGAGGATACAGGTTTGGCTCTAGCTTGGACTTCCATAACCAAATAGACCGGGCTGGGCAGGTTCAAAGATGGGAATTCATTTTCTCAATGTCTGGAGATAGAACTCTCAGATTTCGATGTTGCCAGGGCTGTTACTGGTAAGATTGTTATTTCTTATTTGTAGAGTGTATTCTCTTAGTGTCATCACATGGCCTCTTCTTCAGCACTCTCTTGAAAGAGAGAACAAAGAAGGAAATCTATAGTATCTCTACATGTCAGAACATCTGTTCTGTTAGGTGAGGGCCCACCCTCAAGACCTCACTTAATATTTTCCTTAATATCCTAACTCCACATGTAATCCTTTGATCTTAGGGCTGCAACAAAAAAATTTATGCCTATGTGGTAAAACTCAGCTCATAACACTAAATTATAACCTGATGTCAGGACTGACTTTAGGCAATAGGCTGGTTGCGTTAGTTCCCCAGAGTTCCACTGTCTGGGTTTGAATTTTACTTACAGAAAACAGAGAGTCCCTGACTTCTTAAAACTCTCTCTGGAACTCTTTTTTTCCCCTCCCCCATTTAGTGAAGATGTTAATAGTAATATCTCTCTCACAGGATTGTGCTGAAGATCAGAAAAAACAAACATTAAAGACACAAAGCATAGACAACCTGGCCTATGGGCAGGCTCAAAATATGTTATTATTGTTGTTACTAGATATGATTTTTAATATTTGGCTAAATAAGCCAATGGGTTATAAACAAGAATTTGCAAAATAAATGACATATAGTGTTTGTTATAAATGGGTAGAATTGACATGAGGGATATTAGAGAGATCCTACGGGATTGGCATTATTTAAAACCTAAAGGTCAACTTGTTTACATCTTTGCTCCTAAGAAGAACACAGTTCTAAAACAATGTGAAAAAAAGAAGTTATTTTGACCTTAGTTATTCTTGTGAAAAATGTCTGCCCTATGAAGAATTTACAAACTTGTACTGGCATCACATTAATTGCATTTGTGAAGTATGCCAATAGAAGTCAATATTTAAGTGTGTGAAGTTCTGAATAAAATAAAAATTTCTCATGAAATATAATAGTTTTTGCTCTAATATTTTGAGAAATAACAAAAATAAACAAATGTTAAAAGATCTTTAGCATGATAATTCTGAAGTGTCCTCAGGGGAGGGTGGTATTGTAAGGAGTCCCAACCCTGTCAAATCTCTGGCAGCTTCATGTATTTTCCTCAGTGGCCTCCATGCCAATGGTCCATCTTCACTACTCTGCCACTATTCTCTGCAGAGATACCTAACTAACAAAAACTCCACATATGCTAGTTTTTGGACTAATAACTCTGGGACTTTTCCTAGAGGGGCTGGGCAACCTCCTCCAACCACTCCATACTTCCAGAAGCTTCTATAGCCACACCCACACCTCACATAATCTTTTTGTCAGCTCCAAAATATAAAGGATCTTTTTCAAGACTAATAGCCTGGTATAAAATGAGTTGTGATTTTGTTTAAATCACATTGGGATTTTGCAGTAAGTGATAACCCCCTAATGAAATGATATAGTACAGATGATTTTTTCCTTGGGGATCATTATATCCTCAGAATTAGAATAACTATACATATATAGTGATTCACAGACAATGTCTATTTAATTATAAATTTATTTAGTGGTATTTTATAAACAAATCATTAAAGGTTTATTTATGATGCTGATTGGGAGAAATTTATTTATTTATTTTTATTTATTTATTTATTTTTGGATGGGGTATTACACCTGGCAATGCTCAGGGGTTATTCCTGGCTCTATACTCAGAAATCACTCCTGGCAGGCTCGGGGGACCATATGGGATGCCGGGATTCGAACTGCTGACCTTCTGCATGTAAGGCAAACCCGACCTCCATGCTATCTCTCTGGCTCCAAAATGTATTCTTTTATATATATTGAATCCTAGTGAAAAACTGATGCTTCAATTTGATTATCTCCCAAATGTAGCAGCTTTGTACATTTGGGAGATAATAACAATATCATAATAATAACAATAATCATTTAACATCTCTCAGTTTCTCTGGGGCAGAAATTCTAGTATAGTTTAGCTGGGTGGTTTTCTGTCTTGAAAAATTTCAGTGTTTTCATCAACACATATTCACTTGAAGGCTTGCTGGGGCTTGAGATCCTTATGAGGGAGCACAGAAAGCCACTGGCAGAAGCAGGATTCCTATGTCATAGCAGGCTAAGTCTGTGTGTGCTGGTGAGGGGTGGCAGCAGGCTGCAGTGGGTAGCTGCTGGGGTGGATAGGTGGGGTTGTCTAAAGTTAGTAATAAATTACCTAAAATGTCTTAAACCTCTTATCAACAGTTTTGCAACCCACAATTCCTAAATTAAAAAGAAAATTAAAATGGAAAATAATGAGCCATGAGAGAAACCAGACCCTCATGGACTTCCTGATTATCCTTCTCCTAAGCAAGTTAGGGATTATAGCTCCTTTCAGTCTTATAATGAGTCTAGAGTGCCTAAAACCTGCTTAAAAACTACATTTAGGACAAGTATTCACCTTTGGCTAAAACCAGAAAGTGGGGTAAGATCAGAGTACAAAACTAGGGAAACTGAGGCAGGAGTGATGGCAGTAGGTCTCTGTTTATTCATGGCTCCTAGGTTCTTTCAAAATTAAAAATATTGAGTAATAAAGTTGCTTAGACTCAGAAAGTAAAAAAGTTGATTGAGTTTATTGAAAAGAAACTTTCTATGTAGGGAAGAATTTAAAGTATAGAAGTTAAAGTTAAATGTGGCCTTTTCTCTATCAAGAAGAAAGCCATCATTAACTTAGTCCTATACTACTTTTATAGGAAAAATATTTTAAACTTATTTAGTACAGTAATTTCTTATAATGAAAATATTTTAATAAAAAGATATCAGAGACATGTGGGACTTAAGAAAAATAAAAGACATTATTGTAATAGCACCCAGAGATAGAGATGAGGGCTGGAAGGATTGGCCCATTATATGAAGCTTACCACAAAGAGTGGTGCATTCCATTAAAGAAATAACTACACTAACAACTATCATGACAATGATAGTGAGTTAAAGAAATAGAATGCCTGTCTCAAAGACTGCAAGGGTAGGGGAGGAGGGAAGGTGGTCATTGGTGGTGAGAAGGTTGCACTGGTGAAGGAGGGGTATTCTTTTAAGAGAAAGCGAAAAGATATCATATGCAATATAGTTTTATAATATATTTTATTTTTATAATATACCCTTTTAGTAATAAAGGTCTGTTTATTTAACTTATATTTATTCTTTTTTTTTTAAATAGGAAAACTGGGTTTTTGTGTTACTTGTCAAGTGACAAAAATGCTACAAAGGTGAAAAGAACTTTATGGAGTAACTTGGCTATTTAGGGCCTTTTAGGTTATCTGACAATTTTCTTAGTTTCTCTTGACAATCTCTGACACTCATGAGCCTAAGATGTGTGGGGGGATTTATGATTTTAGAAATGATTCACTTCCCATTTTCAGAAAGCTCTCAGGGAGCTTCAGGATTGTTTATGTGTAAAATGGAAACAACTGAAGTGGAGATGCTCCCAGCAGTTGGCAAGAAACTTCCTCTTACTTTTTAATTTAATTCTTGTTTGTTTGTTTGATTGTGGGCCAGTCCCAACTATGTTCAGGGCTTACTCCTGGCTCTGCACCCAGGAATCACTCCTGGAGGAGGGGACCATATAGGACTCTGGGGATCAACCCAGATCTGGCAGCCTGCAAAACAAGTGCCCTCTCCAGTACTATATTACTCTGGACCCAGGGTTTCCTCTTTCAAAACAGAAGCTCTTCAGGACTGAAATACAAAAACATAAAAACATAAACTTGTTTTGTTTGTTTTTGGGTCACACCTGGCTCTGTGCTCAGGAGGGCCATATTCAGAGACCCCAACTGAACCTGGGTTGGTCTCTTGCAAGCCAAGTGCCTATACTGTACCTCCAACCCCAGAATTGTGTTCTCTCTAGTGTTGAAAGTGGGATGGTGCTTTTGAAGCACCTGATTTACTGTATCAAAGAAACGTTGTTGGGGAGGAAAAGTGGCATTTTCAAACTAGCATTGCTGTTAAAAGACTTAAACAATTTGGCTCAGGCAATATAAATGGTTGAGGTTCCAGATTTCAATAGTTCTGATTTCAGGTGTTTTTTGTTCTAAACTGAGGAAGTTACTGAAACTAAAGAGAACCAGCAGCTGAAAAACAAGAACTTTAAAGATCAACCCTGAGTGCCAGTGATATCCGCTAAACCAGAGCTGGGGAGGATTCTGAAACACCCAGTCCTTACTGGGTTTTTCCTTACAGGGATAAATCCTTACAGGGATTTATCCTTACAGGGATACATAGGGAAGTAGTGGTAAGCTCTGGGCCAAACTTTTGTGAGGACATTCCCTATTGTTGGGCCTGGGATATAGATAAACAGGCTTTTGGCCTAGAAAGTGGTTTCTCCACATACCCTGCTCATGGATTGGCAGGATTAACATCATTAAAATGGCAATACTCCCCAAGGCATTGTACAGATTTAATGAGATCCCTCTAAAGACACCCATGACATTCTTCAAAGAAGTGGATCAAACACTTATGAAGTTCATCTGGAACAATAAACACCCTCAAATAGCTAAAGCACTCCTAGGGAAAAGGAGTATGGGAGACTACTTTCCCCAACTTTAAACTGTACTACAAAGCAATAGTTATCAAAACAGCATGGTATTGGAATAAAGACAGACCCTCAGATCAGTGGAATAGGCTTGAGTTCTCAGAGAACGTTCCCCAGACATACAAGCACCTAATTTTTGACAAAGGAGCAAGAAATCTTAAGTGGAGCAGGGAAAACCTCTTTTACAAGTGGTGCTGGCAGAACTGGTTAGCCACTTGCAAAAAAGTGAACATAGACCCCCCCAGTTAACAGCATGTATGAAGGTCAAATCCAAATGGATTAAAGGGCTTGATATCAGACCTGATACCATAAGGTATATAGAACAACACGTAGGTAAAACACTCCATGACATTGAGACTAAAGGAATCTTCAAGGAGGAAACTGCACTTTCCAAACAAGTGGAAGCAGAGATCAACAGATGGGAATACATTAAGCTGAGAAGCTTCTGCACCTCAAAAGAAATAGTGCCCAGGACACAAGAGCCACTCACTGAGGGGGGAAACTATTGACCCAATACCCATCAGATAAGGGGCTAATCTCCAAAATATAAAGGTCACTGACAGAACTTTACAAGTTCAAACAATGGGGAGAAGAAATGAACAAAGAAGATTGACAAAGAAGAAATACAAATGGCCAAAAGGCACATGAAAAAAATGCTCCTCATCATTATTCATGCAAATCAAAACAACAATGAGATACCATCTCACACCACAGAGACTGGCACACATCACAAAGAATGAGAACAAGCAGTGCTGGCAGGGATGTGGAGAGAAAGGAACTCTTATCCACTGCTGGTGGAAATGCTGTCTAGTCCAACCTCTATGGAAAGTGATATGGAAATTCCTCCAAAAACTGGAAATTAAATTCCCATTCGACCCAGCTATTCCACAAGAATACAATACAAAAATCCCTTCCTCACATCTATATTTATTGCAGCACTATTCACAATAGCCAGGCTCTGGAAACAACCAAGATGCCCTTCAACAGACGAATGGCTAAAGAAACTGTGGTATATATACACAATGGAATATTATGCAGCTGTCAGGAGAGATGAAGTCATGAAATTTTCCTATACATGGATGTACATGGAATCTATCATGCTGAGTGAAATAAATCAGAGAGAAAGAGATAGAATCAGAATAGTATCCCTCCCTTTCTTCCTCCTTTCCTCCCTCCCTTTCCCTTTCTTTCCTTCCCCTTTCCTTCCTTCCTTCCTTCCTTCCTTCCTTCCTTCCTTCCTCCTTCCTTCCTTCCTTCCTTCCCCTTTCCTTCCTTCCTTCCTTCCTTCCTTCCTTCCTTCCTTCCTTCCTTCCTTCCTTCCTTCCTTCCTTCCTTCCTTCCTTCCTTCCTTCCTTCCTTCCTTCCTTCCTTTCTTTCTTTCTTTCTTTCTTTCTTTCTTTCTTTCTTTCTTTCTTTCCTCCTCTTTCTTCTTCCTTCTCCTCCTTCTCCTCCTCCTCCTCCTCCTCCTCCTCCTCCTCCTCCTCCTCCTTCTTCTTCTTCTTCTTCTTCTTCTCTTCTTCTTCTTCTTCTTCTTCTTCTTCTTCTTCTTCTTCTTCTTCTTCTTCTCCTCCTCCTCCTCCTCCTCCTTTTTCATCTTCTTCTCCTCCTCCTCCTTTTTCATCGTCTTCTTCTCCTTCTTCATCTCCTCCTCCTTCTTCCTTCTCCTTCTTCTTATCCTTCTCCTCCTCTTTCTTCTTCTTCTTCCTCCTCCTTCATCTTCTCTTTCTTCATCTCCTCCTTCTTTTCCTTCTTCTCCTCCTCCTTTTTCTTCTTCTTTCTCTCTCCTCACTTTCCCCATCTCTTCCTTTATTTTTCTTCTTCCAAATACTGTGATTTGTAATATTGTTACTGAGGGGTATCATGTTTATTAATTTATTTCCTTTCATAACCCAGTTCTTGTCCAGAGTGACCATTTCCAACTTCATTGTCATAGTGATTCCTTCTATGCTCTAACTGCACACCACAGTTATTTGCGGCAAGTTTTCTACCATAGTCTGGTCCTCCTGGCCCTCCTCTCTATTATCTCTGAAAAATATTACCATATTATCTTTTTAAATCTAAAATTATGAATGAAATGGAGGCATATACCAAGAAAAACCAAATAATTTGTTAACAAATAGAAAAAAATACATAATTTTACAATGTGCTAATAGGATATTTTATGCTCCAGAATAGATCTTTTCTTCTTGATTGCATACTTTGATAAATTTGGTAAGCATTTTCATGACATATAATTTCCTTGTATTCACCTTTGAGCCTTCTTTGACTTTCAACAAGTGCATAAACTTATGATTCACTCTCATTTACTAAGTATACTATTTCTCTTTTTCACATCAAGTTGCTTATTATCTGAGTTTTTGAATGATAGTTTCTTTAGACCATCATTATGAGTTTCACTATCTCCTTTATACTTTCTTATAGTAAATAAGAGGAAAACAATTGGATCCCTTTAGCCTACACAAGACTATGGATGATTAATAGCCTGTCAAATCTTATAAGTGTTTTTGCATCAAAAATAAATGCAGTAACAAAAAAAAAGTTCACCCAAATTAATATCTAGATGACTGATTACAGACTTTCTGGGCAGGCACTCAAGAAGAATAATAGAATTTGAGCCCTATGGAAAAAGTTGGGATGAGAATGGCAAAGTATCTTTTTTATATTGTAGAATACTGTAGACCAGGTTTTTATTGTGTAGATTAACCTATTCTGTTGTCTGCAGACAATCTTCAAATTTAGAATGAAAAAATGAAGTAAATGACCCATTATTCATTGACTCACTTAGATCCAATCTGCTGGTGCCCTATCTTTTTTCTTTGTTCTTTGTATTCCATACCTAATCCATACTCAATCCTAATGACTCTTCATAATTAAACCAGATCACTCCACTATTGTTTGTTATTTGGGCTGCACCCAGAAATGCACAGAGCTTACTGCTGGCTCTCAGAAATTATTCCTGGTGATGCCCTAGGGACCATATGAGCTGCAAGGGAATTAAATTGGGTTGGTTATGTGCAAGGCAAATACCTATCCTCTGTCTTATCTCTCCAACCCCAAACCACACCACTATTTGCTTTCTTTATGTCTATTCTGGAACTAGAGCCCCATACTATGGTTTTGACTTTCTTTGTTCTCCTACCATCTCCTCAATATTCCTTTTCAAGTGAGGTCAGATTATGTCAACTCTGATATTTTCTGGCTTTAGTGGGCCAATCACTTCCTGACATACTCAGAGTAAAATGTTAAGTCCTTCCAGTGCTCTGCCCCCTGTCTATCTCTTAGATCCGACTTTTTTCTACTCTCCTTGTATCCCAGAGACTCCAACTAAGTCATCATTTCTGCTGTCTTTGTAAATGCCACGTGCTTTCCTGTGTCAATGCTTTGTGATTTGCCTTTCCCCTTTGATTCTTTCTTTCACCTGGGGAAAATTCTTCCAGATATCTACATGGTTTCTAACTCCATTCTTACCTTAAATGTTACTGTCTCAAAAACTATACCCCTACATTCTCCATAATTCTCTATAAAATATTTACCCTTCACCTTGTTTTATAAAATGTGTATATTTATTATGATTGTTATTCTCTAGATTAGTACTTCTAAATAATTAACCCTCTATGGACCTCCAGAATATTCCAAGGGTTCCATAGGTGAAAAATGCACAAATAGGGGTACAGCATGAAGGTGTACAACTGGTAGAACAGGGGTTATATGAGAAAGAAAACACTTTTGGAAGGGTGTAATGTAAAATATGTACATACATATTTATAATCTGTTGACATCTCTATCTGTAAGTGGGATAGCCAGGAAAGCCAACGAGACTTTGGTTTTTAGTTCAAGTCTGAAGGATGGAGGAGTGCCCAAAGAAGAAAGCTGGTTCCAGTTGAAACAATTGGGCAGGAAAACTGACTTTTCCTCATTTATTGTTCTTATACAGACCCTCATACACAATGAAAAGGGTAACTCACCTTACTGGGTTCACCAATAAAATAAAAAAACTAAGATATAAAAAAAGTGCTAATACTGTTTGGTAGCACTCTCACATAATGGTAAGAAAAATACTTGGATACCCTGTGAGGCCAGTCTAGTTGACAGATGAAATGAGTCATTATGCATTTATGATAAATATATGCATATATATGATTGCTTATTCTCTACCTCATTAGAATATATGTCCATATAGCCAAGGACTTTGTGATTTGTTTGTTATTTTATATATCTCCAACACCTAAGATGGTAATCAATATATGATAGCTGCACAATGAATATTTGTTGAATCAATGAAAGTTATTTTTAAAATTAGACATATCTTTCTTATGATTTTGTTTTATAAGTATATATTTATGATATATGCCATGTGATACAGTAGTCAAAAATCAATTAATCTGCTGCTAGGTTAGATTATTCCTTGAACTAAAAACTAGGATTTCAGTGTGTAGGGTTTACAGAAATGTAAAAAATGTCAAAAATCTCTTGTTAAGAAATTATACATAGGAGAATGAATATTGCCAATTATTTTAATACCAAATTAGATTTCCTATATATATAGAATGCTTTAAAAATTAATGCAGTTTTTCTTTAGACACTAGAATTTTCAAAGCTGTTGATAATATAGCTTTGACATGCAGTGACACCCCCCCACTTCCAATCCCTCCACCAATGACCCCAAGTTATTTCCCATCCCTTAACCTTTCTCCTTCTTAGTGATGTGTCACTGGATTTGCAATACTATGCAATTTTAACTTATAGCTGTATATATCTTATAAACATATAATTTTATATGTCTGTAAGACTTTGAACTGACCACCAGAGTTCTAATGTTGTTCCATATCTAAAAATACTTCCTTTCTTATCCCTTTATCTTCCCTTTTATTTTATTTTAAGGAAACTATAAAGAATTAAAAAGTGACTGTATATAGAATTCCAATCTTCACATTTCTTTTTTATTTGGACCAGTCTCCTCAGAATGTGTTAAAACCAGTGGGGCTACCTGTGGAAGTGCTCAGGTGGCCAAGAGGTCCTAGAGACTGCACCCAGAATCCTAGATAGGCCTGACAAGCACTCTAGGCTTTTGATCTATTACTTATTCCTATTATGAGTTTTAATTGATTTTTTCTAATTCCTTTCTTTTCTTTTTTTTTTATTTTTATAAGTTTATATAACATTTTATATATAATATATATTATTTTATATTACAAAACCATTTTCTGATTAGGTATAAAACATAGTAAAAACTTTATAGAAATATATTACTATAGTTCATTCAATTTCTTAGTATAGTACCTTTTATTTCTCAGCATGTAGTATGATTATTCTTTTTTTGGCTATGTTCTCTTCCTTAGTAGAATTCTTTTTCTTAGAGTCTGACTGGGATAAATGCCAGTGGAGCATGAACATGGTGAACATGGAAAGTTATGAGCTCACAAAAGCTGCCTTCTGAAGGCTGATCAGCATAAAGTAGCATCAGGAGCTAATGGCTAATTTTCTAAAAATCTGAGGACAGGATGTTTCCAGGATAGAATAATCCTGACCTCAGACACTCCAGCAGTTACATTTCCTCTGAGTTCTGCCTCAGTAATTTCAAGAGAGAATAAGACAGCCCCAATACCTAATCCAAAATCCACCTATGCTGAATGCAGGGCCACAAAGTTGTCAGTCATGACTGCTGAAAGTCTCAAAAAAAAAGTTCAAATTTAATAGAAGCTTTTGTAGGATGCTGGGGAAGTTTGTCTCAAGGAAGACTCCATTTCCCATGCACCACTTTTAATAGCAAAATTATTTAACTACAGCTATGTTATTTACTTTCTCTTAGTTAACACACATGACCAAACTATATCATTGTACCAGTGGTCCTCATATATCTCCTTGGGATCTTTTCAAGTTCATTAAGGAAGAGAGCATCAACACTTTTTAAGCAAAATTATATCTTTTAGTTTTTTTTTTATCATTTTCTTTGTTATTCCAATGAAGAATAGGTGGAATATGAACAGAAGTCATGAAAAATGACTTTATATTTGCTTCTATCCATCTCCATTTTATAATTTGAATATTTTTGCATTTTCTGTTTTACTGTCATTCAGTTTGGATGTAGAGTTTCTCACTTTGTTTCTTATCCCTAAGAAGTTGAATGTCTTACTCTTATTTTAGTTCAAAGGAAATCTAGATGCCATTCTTCCTGCTCGCCTGTATTATTATATTTTTACAAGCAAGGAACAGAGGGAGCCATAAGAAAGTAAGTGGTTATAATACAAAATAATGTCTCTAGCAATAGATTGCATTATCTATTATCTAAGGCAATAGATAAAGGAGAGATAAATAGGGGCTGGCATTGTATAGTAATATATTTTACTTTGATTCTGAAACAAGAAAAGCTTTGAAGTATAGTTAGTAATGGTATTAAGTCTTTATTATATTAAAACACAAATACAAAATTTTGTATTTAGTAAAGATTATTATAGTAATTTTTAATTTTATTATAAATGAAGTAAAGTAATTTGCTGTAATATTAGTGAAAAGCAGAGAGAAGTCAGATTGCTGTTAGGGAAACTGTGGGTAGGAATGACCATCATAAACAGAGTGTAAAGCCAGGTCTTATATAGGATCCTTGGTACTTAGTCTAGTGAGACTTGAAATTATTTTTATCTAAGCTTATAATTCACAAATCTTTGTCCAGAATAATGTTTTAGAGTGGTAAGATTTCTAGAAGTAAAAAAAAATGTTAATATGCTACTTTCTTTCAAAAGTATTTCCTAGGGAAAGATCCCAGGGCTCTGGGGCTCTTGATTTGCTTTGTAGGGACCCTAGTTTGAATCTTGGCACCACAAGATGCCCTAGTACCACACCAGATCTGCTGGGCCCTAGTGACACAGCATCACTGAGAGAGAAAGAGAGAGAGAGAGAGAAAGTGAGAGAGATCTTTACCTTCACCAAATCTTGCATTAGTATGAAACCAGGAAATCATAGAACTTATTTCTTCTGTTTACATCATAACCAGCTTAAGTTATCCTGGACAACTTTACTGATGGGTCATTCGGAACCTAATGAGTGACATCCAGAAATAGGAAAGGAGAATGGTTCAGTTTATTTGATAAATTGAATTAGTATCAAGAGAAAGGAGACTAGATATAGCTCTCAGGGACCTTTTCTGTGGTGGCATTGGCTTGTTTCAGATGAAAAGGCCTTGTGCTAAGACTGCAATTGCTTTATTCTGGGCACACAAAGTTTCCTGAGAATCTCTTATGCTTCTCAAAATGTCTCTTTTCCTCAGAGCCCTGAGGGCTTTCATCTTTACCTCCAGTCAGCATATATATTTGTCCATCTGCCAGGGCTGAATCAATATAGCATGCACAGTCCTTGGAGAATCCTGATGCCTCACCTTATCGGTGCCTTGAACAAGTGAGATGGGGTGTCCATGGGGACCACATAGATTGGATGTTCACTTCTTTTCCAAAAATTATGATTTCTATCCTGGAGAAATGATGTCTTCCTCCTCTATTACCTGCATTTGTTCTAAAATGTGAGTAATCATATGCTTTTTAAAAGTTAGTTGGGGAAATGAAAATAATCATTCGAAGGATGAATTAATTGCATGTTTCATCTGCTTGTTTGCAATGATTTTAGGTCCCTACTTACCTTATCTACTGCTGCCTTATGTCAGGATAAAGGATGCAATAGAAAATTCTAACAGAAAAAGAATGATTTAAAAAAAGAAATAGCCCACCTTAAAAACAACCCACTTAATAAATGGACTCAACTGTTTCTTTTCTTTAAATACTGCTTTAAAATTTTACTTTAGACTTAAAGTGTTAGCAACATTTATTTGCAACTGTGTGTCATAATTCTAATAGCAAGGCCATAATAAGTTCCTGTCCTGGTCCAGTTGCCTCCTGAGATAGTCAGGACAGAATCTTTCCTGTGTGCAAATTCTCTTGGGGGGAAAATATCTTTTTACTAAACTTCTCTGATGCTTATTTTTTTTTTATAGTTTTTATTCTCACCACATTCATTTTAAACTCTTATTCAAGCGCAGTTATGGAATATGCCTGAGTAGGTATCAGAGGTGAATAGACCATGTAGGGGCAGGGAGAGGAAGAAGGTGTGAATAACTTGGCTCAAACATACATTATAGAATGTTCCTGGAGCACTCCCAGGAGTGACTCTGGAGCAGTGTGCTACTGTGGTCTCAAAACCAAACCAAAAGTCCTATCTGTATTATCCTCAATTCATTGCCACTATACATACTTCTGTGAGACAGACTGGCCCTGGATTTGGACTGTCAACCTCAACCCGCCCATGTAGACTCGAACCTTGCCCTACATTTTTCATCTGGGTGTTACATTCTCTTTCTATCATGTACTCAGGACTATAAAATGGTCATCTCTGGCCATGCCTTCACTTTTCCCTTGAACAAACCTCACCCAGATAAGGCAATTCTCTCAGTCACAGAGACATCAGCTCTGGTCCTGCTGACTGCCAGGACCCTGGAATTGCTAGTTTTGTTGGCATTTAGTTTCTGAATGAGTAGACTATTCTAAAACAAATGATTTTGCCCAATAGTCAGAATCTGGAAACAACCCAGATGCCCGACAACAGATGAGCAGCTAAAGGAACTGTGGTACATATACACAATGTAATACCATATAGACATCAGAAAAATGAAGTATGAAATTTTCCTGTATATGAATGGACATAGAAAATGTCTTATTTTCGGGGCTGGGCGGTGGCGCTGGAGGTAAGGTGCCTGCCTTGCCTGCGCTAGCCTAGGACGGACCGCGGTTCGATCCCCCGGTGTCCCATATGGTCCCCTAAGAAGCCAGGAGCAACTTCTGAGCGCATAGCCAGGAGTAACCCCTGAGCGTCACAGGGTGTGGCCCAAAAACCAAAAAAAAAAAAAAAAAAAAAAAGAAAATGTCTTATTTTCTATAAATATAAATAACATAAAATGTATTATTATGCTGAGTGAAATAAGTCAGAGGGAGAGAGATACAGAATAGTCTTACTCATCTATGGGTCTTAAGAAAAATAAAAGACATTATTATAATAATACAGAGACAATAGAGATGAGGTTTGGAAGAATTGGACCAAAATATGAAGCTTACCACAAAGAATGGTGAGTTCAGTTAGAAAAATAACTACACTGACAACTATCATGACAATGGTAGTGAGTGAGAAAAATAGAAGTGCCAGTCTCAAATACAGAGAAGGGATGAGGAAGGAGGGAGATGGAAGGCATTGGTGGTGGGAATGTTGCATTGGGCATGTTCTTTTTTATAAGTAAAACCCAACTACAAATATGTTTGTAATATGGTGCTTAAATATATTAAAATAAATAATATTTTTTAAAAAAGAAATGAAACATAAATATTGCTTTCCCAAAGTTTCTCCTTTGCATTCTTCACATGCCACATGATGCAAATATAGGAAACCATCTCATCTGAAAAACGTGTCTTTCCAACAGATGCTGCACTAAGTCAGAGGGCTGGGATATTCAAAGTGTGCTCCCAGCACTTCAACTTCAGATCGTCTACAACTTGTAAGGCTCATCAACATTAGGGCCTACACCCAGATTTGCTGCACCAGAGATTCTAGGATTGGTGCTCTCTGTAATAGAACTGAACAAGCCCTCTCGAAGATGCTAATTATGAGACCATTGAGCTGGTGAATGAGATGCTAACTAAACTCTGAGAATTCTAACAAATTGGGTACCACCAAGATGTGAACATTTTCTAGAGCATTCACAGAAACATATTAAGAACTTGGAGATAGTTTGGTCATAGAGCTGAGGAATGAGCCCTCTCTGCAATACTTTAGCTTTGTGAGAAAGGAAATATTCCTCCCTACTGTGGAGTAGAGAGGAAGAATCAATTTTACAGCCAAAGTCACTTGCCCACCGAGGTCTCCCACATTACTCAGGCTGTTGAAGTACCACATCCTGGGGTTGGAGGGATAGCATAGTGAGGAGGGCATTTGCTTTGCATGTGGCCAAATCACCAGTATCCTCAATGGTCCCCAAACACCATCAAGAGTAATTTCTAAGTGCCGAGTCAGGAGTACCCCTGAGCACTGCTGGATGTGACCCCAAACTAAAAATAAATAAAAATAAATAAAATTTAAGTACCACAACTTGAGTGGCTTTATTGTCATAGAAATGAGTCATCTCATGGCCCAGAGGCTGGTTGTCTGATGTCCAAGGTGTGGGTAGGTATGGTCTTTTCTGAGAGTTTCTCATGTTCCTCCTACTTTCTGGGGGCTTGTTGATTATCTTTAATGTTCTCTGACTCACAAATAAATAAGGCCTTGATCACTACCTTCATCTTTATGTGGTGTCTTTTCAATGCATTCTCTGAATTTCCCACTTAAAAAATATTGGAAGCTGTTTTTGTTTAGAAGGCCTACCCACAAGGACTAAAGAGACCATGTAAAGCCTAGATTAAACTAATTTGTACATTCTGAGTTTGACCACTATCATTTGAGCTACACTGCTAGACTCCTTTTTTAATGAAGTCCCCAGTCTTTCAGAATTAGAACTTGCATAATTTTCTTGTTTGTTTCTGGACTCTATTTCCAAGTAAGACCATATTCTGAGTTTTAAAATGGGTGATTTATATTTTTCTCTTTATATATAATGTATATGTGACTCATTTTAACTCATAACATCTATCCAATTGAATGAAGGCAGATAGTCTTAGTGCTGATACACAAAACAAAGAACACCAAAGCCATTTAATTAAATCAGAAATCCAGAACTTAGTGTTGAATTTACCAGTAAACAACCCAAATATTTATATCCAGGCTAGTTACAAGTCTGCTGTCATTCTTTATTAAGGGGAAAGAATATGAACGTCTTTAAGGAAAGCATCTTTGAGTCTTGATCTATATTTCTCTGGCTTTTATCCTTAACTTTTGCAGATAAAAAAAAAAGATAAAGTGCCACTTGGAAGTGGAGCCATTCTGTACTGGGCAAATATCTGCAGGCGTGACTTGGAAGATGGTGACTCTGCTGAAGCTTAATGGATGAGATCATTGTTAAAAAGATGACTTGGTAAACTGTGACAGGCAGGAGGGATGAAAGATGGCTTGGGCCATACACTTACTATACCTGACGTAAAGAGATCTATGTTGCCACAGTTTGAGCCAGAAATCATTTCCTTGGCTCTGGAGAAAACCTGGCAGTAGATATTTAATTTAATAGCTAAATATATGCCAATGGATTCTGAGAAGTTCTATTGGCATAAAGCCCTGGTCTTTCTCTTCACTTTCTTGATGAGAAACTCAACTCGTGACAGTTCAATTGAATATAAAGGTCATCTTTGACCACTGGCAGTGTCCTGAGCTAACCTTACAATATGATTCTGGCTTTGAATCCCTTCCCAGTAAATTTCTTCTTAAATGGTAATCTTATTTCTGAGTCCTGCATCATGTTTAAGAGATGTCAGATCTAAGGACCGGGGCAGTGGCACAAGCAGTAAGGCATCTGTCTGCCTTGCCCACACTAGCCTAGGATGGACCTAGGTTTGATCCACCAGTGTTCCCCAAGCCAGGAGAAATTTTTGAGTGTATAGCCAGGAGTAACCCCTGAAGCATCATTGGGTGTGGTCTCAAAACAAAACAAAACAAAACAAAAAAAGAGATGTTAGATCTCAGGGCTGGGATCTCTCTCTATGTCCTTTGGTCATGGTCTTTTTAACATGCCATTTTTTGTGCTGTCTTTAGATTCATCCCTGGGCTCTGTCACCTACAGGTATCTGATGCCAGCTTACTGTTTTGATTCTGCTGCTCCTGAGACCTACCTATTATTCTCTTTGTCAAATCCAAGGAATCTGCCTTTTCTGCTCCAATTATATTTTTTGGTGTATAAGATGACTGGGCATAAAAGACAACCCCCTACTTTTCCTATTAAAATATAGGGTTCTTTGTATAAGACTATCTCTTTTAATGCACACCAAATGGAAATTAAAAAATATAATAGAAAAAGAGTAGAACCCTTAAAGTTTAACAGTATATGTTTAATAAAGCTAGACTTTGGAGTGCCAACAAACAGTTTACATTTGTCATTTGTAGTGAGTGACTGATATTTAATTGTTATCTACATTGAGAGCTGGGAGAGGGGGCTCCTCCAATAGCAGCTGACTGGGGTGCAGTGATTAATAGGATAGCTAGAGGGAGACAGAGAGCCTCCTCTGTGTCCCATAGAGGACTGAGCACTGGAAAAACCACATACTCGGGGGGCTGGATGAGATGCTGCACGCGATAACTTAGCTCCTCTGTGTGCCCTGAAAGATGAATCAGGACAAGCAGAGGACTGAGTGATGACGCCTGGCAGTTGGATGGGATGCAGCAGTAAGAGGGTGGTAGGGTGGTGGTGGAGGTGGATCACTCTTTCCTGAAGCTGGAGTAAGTTTCAGCATGCCGTATACGGCGTATAAGACGACCCCCGACTTTTAAGAAGTTTTTCATGGGTTAAAAAGTCATCTTATGGGAGAGAAAGCATGGAGGTAAGGCATTTGCCTTGCAATCAGAAGGTCGGTGGTTCGAATCCCAGTATCCCATATGGTCCCCAAAAAAGTCATCTTATACGCCAGAAAAATATGGTAGCCCTTATGTGGACAAGTGTCCCACAAAATAAACCTTTGCTCTCTTATCAAACCATCACTAACGAGGAAGCAAAGAATTCTCAATTCTCATATCAAGGCTAGATAACCGTCATTCTAAACAAATCTCACAGGAACAGCTCTAGCAAACCTAACCTCTAAATATGCTTATAGAAATAGAATAAATGGGGCCCGGAGAGATAGCACAGCGGTGTTTGCCTTGCAAACAACTGATCCAGAACCTAAGGTGGTTGGTTCAAATCCCGGTGTCCCATATGGTCCTCCGTGCCTGCCAGGAGCTATTTCTGAGCAGACAGCCAGGAGTAACCCCTGAGCAACGCTGGGTGTGGCCCAAAATCAAAAAAAAAAAAAAAAAAAAAAAAGAATAAATGGTCTCAGTAGAATGTGGATAAAGGAAAGCTCTAGAGAATTTTGTTGGGAGAGAGAACAGATGGAGCCACAAAGCCATGACCAAGTTGGAAAGCACAGGTGATTAGATTGGAAAACCCAGCAAGTATAGCTATTAAGCAGGTACAGTATTATTTCCATTTGAAGGCTGTTAGCACATCTCCTAGCTTTTGAAAATTTGGTTTATAATAAAGAAAGTTCTTTCTATTTTAACTCTCACCAGTCTGTGACATATTTAATTCTATATGACAGTTTCGTCTATTTCTATGCTGGAAACACATCTCACTGCCTTGTTATATGCAGGTCAGTATTGGTGAGGCTTGAACAAAAGGTCTAAAAACAAAGTATTTGGGAAAGAAAGCAGCCTCAATAGTGAATTTCTTTTTCAATCTCTTAGCCACATATTAGTGATAGGTGGTTCAAGATAAAGATTCTCTCACAAAAGAGTCAATCCTTTTAAAAATAATTATTGTGCGTATGTCATTAAAAGTATATACTTAGAAACATAAAATGTTCAATTTATCTGATGTGGCACCATCATGATTTTCTTCTTTCTTTTTTTTAAATAGAATCATTCCTAATTTACAACACTATGGAATTTCAAGTGTACAACTTAACCCATTTTTCTCTATTTAGGGTTCACTGTATATACCCCAAAAGTTCCAGTGCCATCATCAGAAGCCCAGCACCCAAAAGTCCCCTCTCCCCATTATTCTTTCCACCCCACCCCATATCTTTCTTTCTAGTAATCAGCATACTTTCTTTTTCAAATTGCTCTTTCTGCCAATTTGTTTGTGTTGGTAACTTATATTCCACATTAGATAGTTATAATTGTCTTTTTTTGGGGTGAAGGATTGGAATCACTCCTATTGATGTTCAAGGTCAATTCTTCTTCTTCTTCTTCTTCTTCTTCTTCTTCTTCTTCTTCTTCTTCTTCTTCTTCTTCTTCTTCTTCTTCTTTTTCTTCTTCTTCTTCTTCTTCTTCTTCTTCTTCTTCTTCTTCTTCTTCCTTCTCCTCCTCCTTATTCTTCCTCCTCCTCCTCCTCCTCCTCCTCCTCCTCCTTCTTCTTCTTCTTCTTCTTCTTCTTCCTTCTCCTCCTCCTTATTCTTCCTCCTCCTCCTCCTCCTCCTCCTCCTCCTCCTCCTCCTCCTCCTTCTTCTTCTTCTTCTTCTTCTTCTTCTTCTTCTTCTTCTTCTTCTTCTTCTTCTTCTTCTTCTTCTTCTTCTTCGTCTTCTCCTTCTCCTCTTCTCCTTCTCCTTCTCCTCCTTCTCCTTCTCCTCTTCCTCCTCCTCCTCCTCTTCCTCCTCCTCCTCCTTCGTGTCACACCTAGCAGCGCTCAGAGGTTACTCCTGGCTCTATGCTCAGAGATCGCTCCTGGCAGTCTCAAGGACCCTCTGGAATGCCAGGATTCAAACCACCGTCTTTCTGCATGCAAAGCAAACACCCTACCTCCATGCTATCTCCATGCAAACGCCCTACCTCCATGCTATCAGGGTCAATTCTTGACTCTGTGATTCCTAGTTGTATTCAAGGAAACCTATGTGGTGCTATAGATCAAACAGGGGTCAGTAGTATGCAAAGCAAGTGTCTTATTACTTATTCTAAGGCTCTAGTCATTGCCATGCATTTATTAAATAAATAATACTTCCTTATTCATTAAGGAAATAATACTTCTTTATTTCACTTACTTTAATTACTTCAGGTTTTATCCACTTTTCAACATGTGGCATAGCTCATCTGTTCTTTTATTTCAGGGAGAGAGAAGGAGAGGGAGAGAGAGTGAGTGAGAGGGAGAGAGGGAGAAGGAAAAGAGAAAGGAGAGAGGAAGAAGGAAGAGAGAAAAATAAAGGAGGGAGAGATGGAGGAGTGAGAGGGAGATTGTCACAGGCCAACATCTCATCTGTTCTTTTTAACAGTAGTGTAGTAATATTTTATTGAGCATATAAACCATAGCTTCTTTATCCAGTCAACTGTTGATAAATATTTTTTATCTGAATTACATTATTCCAGGTGGATGATACCACTATGAACAGATCGTAAAATATCTTTTTAAATTAGTGTTTTTATATCTTTTAGATAAATACCTAGAGTCATCTTTCTTGATTACATGATTTTTCATTTGTTTGAAACAATCTCCTAATTTTCAGAGTCACAATTTACATTCTCAACACTATGCTGATAATTTCCAACAATTTCTATTGTTGTAGTAAAAAAGAAATGCTTGGTGCTTATTTTCAGAAATCATCTAGAAGCTATTACAGAAGGTTAGGATCCTGAGCATCTATTTAGCACAGAATGCTAAATGCAGGCATATATTCCATACTACTGGGGACAAATGGTAATTTATGGCATATACAAATATTTAACTTATAGAAAGTGGGATATCATGAGATAAATCTAATGAGTAGACCACTAAAAAATTCAGAGTTCTTGTGTTTTAGAAGAAAGCTGCTCTAAAGGACAAAATAATATATTTTTTGTTTGTCAAGAGCTTGAGCCATGCAAAAGAAAGATGAAAAATAATTATACATTACCAAACAGGCATAAATCTGATGTAGGGATTAATTATTTTCCAGTAGAATGCTTCTAAAGTGAGAGTAATTTAATTTCTTTAAAGTTCATGATATTACCTATATATTTGCTTGTTGGGCAGTAATTTTAATACTAAGATGGAACTAATAATTTAGTGCTTGTGTTCTATAATAGCTTTAATAAAAACTTTTAATATTTTTTCATCATGATGATATTGTGGAGTATGGAAAGTATCATTATTCCCATTATAAATATAAGTAAATGGAAACAAGGCTTTTCTAAATTGTTTTTGTAGGTGTTTCTGGGGAATCTAGGTTTCTTTATCTGGTCTGGGCTCTTGTTAGCTGATCGAATTGGGGGAGCCGACTGAGGGTAATAAAGAGTCTTTGACAGGAAATAACACCATATTGCCTGTCTAAAAAGGGAATATTACAAATAGAAGGAACCTTGAGAACTGTTCCCAGATCATTGTTTTGGAGACAGTGTCTTCATTCATTGGCCGAGCAAAATGTCCAATTTGACATTTGACTAATGTCAAAGGCCATTTTACTTAAAAAAATTCAGTATTATTTCTTGTAGCATACTTTAGTCTTGACATCACTTATTTCTTTAATTTCTTCCTCAGAAAGTTCAAGTCAAAGCAACATTTTTAGAGAGCTATGAGAAACATTAAATTGTCATCAACTTCAACATCTTGGATTGAATCACACATAACTTCAGCCTAGATTAGTTTGCCTCATTAAACATTTATTTACCAAAAGCCTGACCAAATGAGGGCACAAACAAGTATGTTTGTTAAAGAAAGAGAAGGTAAGGAAAATTTGGCAAAGTGGGCATTAAAGAGTAGAGTTCAGGACACTTACAGACTGGTCACTCAGAGCCTTAGTCAAATGCCAAGTTAAAATGCTCTGAGGATCTGATAAGCTCACAAAGTTCTACTGTTCTGCCAAGACTAATTATGTTTATGTTTTTTTTCTCAAAAGCTGTCATTTTCTCCTTCATCTTTTTTACCAATATGAGAAAGAAATAGTAAATTTATATCAGTAAATAAAGTTAGGGGCTTCATTTGATTATTTCACATTGTAGTTGTATTGAATCACTCTTTAGTTATACATAAATTCATTCAAATTATATTAATTATATCTGATCAGAATATATGAATAAATATTTATAAATACATATATTTAAATGTAAAGCATTAACTACTTTGGTACTTAGTAATTTTATGGTTATTTAGGTTTCTTTTGGGAGGGGCACACCCGGTGACCCTCAGGGTTACTCCTGGCTATGTGCTTAGAAACTCTCCTGGCTTGGGGGACCATATGGGACGGCTGGGGATTGAACTGCAGGCTATCCTAGGTTAGCGCATGCAAGGCAAATGCCCTACTGCTTGTGCCACCCCTTCGTCTTCTTATTAAGATTTTGTGTTTTGTTGTTGTCGTTTCTATTTTTTGGGGCCACACCGGGTGATGCTCGGGGTTATTCCTGGCTATGTGCTCAGAAACTGCTCTGGCTTGGGGGATCATATGAGATGCGAGGGGATTGAATCACGGTTTGTTATAGGCTAGCGCCTTACTGCTCTGTGCCACTGCTCCAACCCCTTATTTAGTTTTTGTTTGTTTGTTTGTTTGTTTTGGGTCACACCCAGCAGCGCTCAGGAGTTACTCCTGGCTCTATGCTCAGAAATCAATCCTGGCAGGCTCAGGGGACCATATGGCATGCCAGGGTTCGAACTACCAACCTTCTGTGTCTAAGGCAAATGCCCTTGGGCTGTGCTATCTCTCCAGCCTGGAGGTATTTTTTCTTTTACAAAACTTTCAAAATAATATCACAATGAGCAACCATACAATATTATATAATGTTATGTCTCAAACTGACCACCAGCATGTGGAGTTAACAAATTAGTGGATAAGCCATTGAAAGGATAATTTAATTATAGACTCAATATATTTCTTGTTTTTATTTAATTTTATAATTAATTTTTATAATTTAATTTTATAATTAAAATTTTATAATTACTGTGAATTACAATGTTACAAAGTTAATGATGATTAACTTTTAGGCATACATTATTCCAACACCAATAACTTCACCAGTGTTCCCTACCCTTGACCACTATCTTCACTTTCCCTCCTACCTCTGTCTTTCACTGTGGCAAGCACTTTTCCCATCCCCCATTGTTCTAGTACTCTGTCCCCTAATTTATTCCCTTACCCCCCCCACCCTGCTCAGTTCTCATGCACTTCATTTAAATTGCCACTTGGAATTTGATACTCCCCTATTTTCTTTATACCCTGCATATGAGAAAAAACATTTTGAGTCTGTACCATTTTCTCTGACTGATTTCACTTAAGATAAATCTCTCCAGATCTATTAATGTTGCAGCAAATTGCATAATTTTATTTTTTCTTACATTCGAGTATTCTACTGTGTGTATGTACTTTATCTAGACAGCTGTCTGTGGGCATTTGGGTTGTTTCCATATTTTGGTTATCAAGAGTAGTTCTGCCATGAAGACATGAAGGTAGATAGATGTTTTTTTCTGCATTGTAATTTTGGGCCCTTAGGGTATATTCCCAGGAAGGAAATTGTTAGACATATGGAAGCTCAATTCTTAGTTTTATCTAGTCAAACTTTCCAGAGAAGCATATTTTCTAATGCTTCCTTTTATGTCAAGGAAATTCAATGTGCATAATTTTTGGATTCTCTTTACTCATTTAATTATTATTTGATTAACAAATGTGGAATAATAATTGGAGAGTTTTTTTGTGTTCATAGTCATACTTAAGAGTGAATAAATATATTCATATTCAAGATTTATCACCTCTGCTATTTGGAAAACCAAAGGGGATAGATGAAACTCATAGTACATTAAAGGATATAACTAACCTGTCTTCTAAGACAGGGAAGAAAAATGGAATAAATGTGGCTTGAACACTGATCAAATGTGTGAAAGAAATGAAAGTGCTCTTCATGTGAGGGCAGTTAATATTAATAAAGATCATATAAATCCATGTATTATTTACTTACACACAATATACATGTATGTGCACATATGATTCATGTGTGTGGAGCAACATGATCTACATATATGTGCTAAGACATGATCATTGACAATAGCATCTCAATACCTTCTTGGTCATTCTTTGGCAATGCCAACTATGATTTTCAGTGTTTACTGACACAGCTATTCCTGAGCAGGTCTGGCTTTTTGAGAACGAATTTTTGTTCATACGTTCATCCTGCTGAACACCTCTCTACACTCAACCCTGATCTAGGTAAAATGATGCAATCAGAGATATTGGACATGTTATAAAACTTTCATGCAAGATTCAGCATCATGGTCTTTCATTACATACTATAACTTTCCCATGTCTTTCCTCTATTTTTAGTATATGTTTTAATATTACTCAATAAACACATAGACTATTTTCAAATGGAGATTTGAAAAAAAAAATGGCCCACACTCATTCAAAAATCACTCCTGGCAGGCTTGGGACCAGGTGGGGGTAGTCATATAAAGTGTCAGGGATCAAACCTGGGTTGGCTAAATGCAAGGCCCTATGTGCTATGCAATTTTTTGGCCCAAGATCTTGTCTTTTTTGACAACATGGATGGAACTAGAGGATGTCATATTAAGTGAAATATGTCAGGGGAGAAAGACAAATAATGGATGAATCCTACTACTACTATTATGTAGGATATAGATTGGAATTCTATGACAAAGCAAAGAAATAAAAAATGTTCCACAAAGACAAGTTCATAGATTTTGACCATAGGAAGGTTGGAGTGAGAAGTGGGCTGAGAGGATGGAGAGGCTCCAACAGACCATGTGGAGGTATTGACACTTGGTGGTGAGCATGGTTGATAAAATTACTATAAAATAACTGAAAATGCAGATACTGAGATCTTTAGACACAGAGGTCTGATTGTACCACCCAGAACAGAACAGAAGTCTCCCAAACACGACAAAAGACCACCGGGAGAGTAAATGATCCTGAACAGAGTCTATAGTTGATCCCATGACAATATACTCCAAGGACGGAGAAACCCATAACTCTTAGGCCAAGTGAATTCCTTTTCGAATGACCCCAATATTTACTGTGCCAGGGCAGGAGGGAAAAAAAAAGCACAGAACATTGTTTTCTTTTTATATATTATTTTTTACCTTCATTTATTATTATTATTATTATTATTATTATTATTATTATTATTTTTACTTACCTAACTATTTTTGGTCGATTTCTCTGTTTGGGTGTGGTTATTGAAGCTGTTGTCCCCAGATATACCTATTTTTTTTTCTTCTTTTCTTTTCTTTCTTTATGGGCTATGTCATGTTTCTTATCTCAAGACCATGGTGGTTTTTTTTTTTGTTGTTGTTGTTGTTTTTTGTGCATGTGTGGTGCTTACCATTATTGTTGGAGTCCTCACTGGATATTGGACACTTTTTTCATTTGTACTGATGGAATGTTTCATTTTCTTTTTTCTCCTTCACCCCTCAAATCGATGATAAGAGCCTCTAGAAGGACTCTGCCCACTTTCGGAGTATTAGACTTTTACCCCAGTTTACTACTTTTCTCTTCTTCAAACCAAACCACACAAATTTAACTAGCTAGGCCTGCATCCCAGTTAGAGGGGGAAATTTGGGAGGCACCTAGACCAATCAGATGCAAGACTACTATGTAGTAGGATAGGTACATAGGGGACCACATATTCTAGCAGCCCTGGGGGTGAGGGAAGAGGATACGGGAGATAGGACAAAAAAGGAGGTGTAGGGAGGACAATTTGGTGATGGGAATGCCCCCTGATGTTATGTAATTATTTAACTAAAATATTATTGTCAACAACATGTAAACCACTATGATCAAAAGAAAAATTATATTTAAAAAAATAATTGAAAATGTTATAAAGGGCCAGGCAAAGTGTAGGCTTTGCAAGTAGAAATTCTGGGCTTGATTACTGGTACTACATGATCCATTAGGCTCTACTGGGAACAATCCTTAAGTACAGAGCCAGGAGTTGACCTGAAGTTCTGGATACATTTTCCCTTTCTCATATCCCTTGATCTCAATAAAAATGAAAAAAATCAATAAATTTCTTTGACCTATGAAACATTTGATTCTATTACTTCTGAAGTGGATTACTTAGTATTTGACTTGGATGCAACCTTGCCAGCAAAAGTCCTTTCACGTGGGTCGACTAATATTCATGTCCAATGGAAACTAGTAGCTTGGCAAGAGTGATAATTTCATGGATGTCCTAGGATAGACTTTCTTCAGGGGGTGGCATGTTTTACTAGTGCAGTGGTCCACCAGTGTTGCCTTTGATTTGATGGGAAGTCAGCTTTATCTTGCCCTGTGTGTTCTTACACTGTGCTAATATAAACTTAGATTCTAAAGATAACATTGGTCTTTACCTGCCATTACTGTCTGTTTCTTCAGTAGCTGGGTATAAAAGAGAAATGCTATTGATGGAACAGCCCTGTTCACCTAATGGTGGGGAAATGAGACCCAGGTAGTCCACAGGCCTTTTAGGTTGATCTTCTTACCAGGGTGGTGGTTAGTGGAATTCTTATTTCCTTTAGGCTGAGCATTAAGTTAAGCTTCTAGGTGACTTTAAGAGTTGGATGGTGTCTTCTGATCCTTAATTGAGTATACATGAATTCTTCCATGTTGGGGCTATGGTGTTCTATTCTTTTTTTTCCTTCTGCATATTCTAGATGTAGAAAGATTTTTTTTTTGCCCATAATGTTCTATTGAATCACCTTACAGGTGTCAGGTTATCCTGCCTGGACTTATTTATCTCCTTTTTTCTCTCTGTATGTCTTATGGCTAACTATAGCCTAAGGAGTATTTCTCATTAGTTTCTTGGAATGATTCTGGATACAACAATCTTGGCTAAAATTAAACACTAGTTTGGTGCTTTCTTCATGCAGGCAATTTAATCCTTTGATACTCTATCATAGTTATGTAAGCCTGAATTTCCCTCAACCCCCAAATTTCTACTCAGGTTCATGTGTTGAGTCTGCCACAGTCCACTTGTAATTAAGAACCTGGCCTTAATATACCACTTGAGTTCTTGGTTCTCTAACTTAGAGATGTCACTGTCTCTGCCCTTTCTTCATTCCATTTCCTTCCACTTCAAGGAAGTGCTCTTATTTTATTTTTGAATTTTGTGGGAGAAAGCAACTTTCCAGATAAAATGATTAAGATTTCTTCACAAAAATGACAAAATACTTTACAAAATGACAAAATTACTTTATCAAGAGTAAAGTTCAGTTACCAGTAACACTGATAAATTAGTACTTTCTCTTATATATAATTTCTGTTTCCAACTTTCAATATCATTCAATTTCTTTGCCTGCTACATAGGTTCATTTTACTTCAGTATATGTAGTTATTATTTTATTTATTCATAATCTCCAGGGCCTTGCCCAGTTTCTGGGATGGGAGGAAATAATATAGAGTAGTGATTATGTGCTGTTAAAGGCAAACTGTTTTTTCTATTTTCATTAGGTGTTTTTCTTTTTCTAAAAAATATTTCAATATTTCTTTACTTGTTTATTAATTCACAGTGCTAGGTTTTCACACAAGTGAGAGATTCTCACCCTTGAGATTTGGTTTCTACCAATGAGTCCTATACATGGCTTTCAATATTTCCACTTGAGAATTATTATTTCCCAAACTTACTGGATATATGTAATCTGACAAAATTATGATTCATGAAACCAGACAAGTGGGAGTGTGACGCAGGCTATGCTTTTCATAAACCTTCCCTGACAGCAGAAGTTACAAACAGCAGCAACAAACTAAATACAAACACTGAAACTAAATGCTCATGATCAGTCACTGTGTTAGAACCCTATAGAAAAAGATGCTAGTTATTATTTTCCCTTAGATTTTTTATACCATATACTCACATTTAAGAACATTTTATTAACAAAACTAAATAATCATGCTTTTGTTTGTTTGTTTTGTTTTTGTTTTTTTGTCACATCCAGCAGTGCTCAAGGGTTCCTCCTGGCTCTATGCTCAGAAATCGCTACTGGCATACTCAGGGGACCATATGGGATGCCGGGATTTGAACCACTGACCTTCTGCATGCAAGGCAAACGCCTTACCTTCATGCTTCTCTCGGGACCCATAATCATGCTTTTTTGTTTGTTTAGTTGTTTGGCTTGGGTCACACTACCTGTCGATACTAAGGGGTTACTACTGGCTCTGCACTTAGGAACCATCTGGGATGTTGGGATTGTACCCAGGTCAGCCATAAGCAAGGCATACACCTTAACTGCTGTAATAACTCTCCAGCCCCTCATCATGCTTTTTATGAAAAGACAACCTGTTGAAACTCTAAGGAACAAAATAGCATATATACACATACAAGTACTTCTCTTGACATTTAAGAAGAAATATTTTATGCCAGCATGCATCCTTGAAGAAAGTAAATTCAAATTTTCATTTAATTTTTGCACTTTTCTATTTCTTAAAGAAACTTTATATTCTAGCACAGTTCACATAATGTGCAACTGATTATTTAATAAAGGCTTTTAGTATGCTTATAAAGTGCAACCTCTTCTCTCCAGTTCCAAAGCTTTTTCATCACCACAGAAAATAACTCTACATCCATTATGTATTTACTCCCATTATTTTACCAGTTCTGGCCACCTAGATGCCTATTATGATTTCTGGTCCTTGAGCATTCTCTCCAATTTTTGTGAGTTACGTTATATCCTTTTGATACTTTTATTCTACTGGTATTTTCAATGCTACACTCTCTTTCTTGCAACCCAAATGATTCTAACTACTTCAAGACTAATGGACTATACAGTTAAACAAATCTCTTCACAATTGTAAATGGTAATTGTCAGGAATAAGGGAAAAGATTTTCTAAAATTCAAAGAATCTTAGTGTTAATTCTGGTGCTTATCTTGGTAATGAACACATTAAGTAGATGTGACTCCTCAAGCTTTACCAGTACTAGACATTTAGATGCTTATTAATGAGTGAATTATTACTTCATATATTTGGTCTATATTATATGCTTATAGTAACTGAACCTTGTTGAGCCTAAATGGGGGTAGGTAAGATGACTATATATAAAACAAGTACACATATATGTTTATTTGGCAAAGGAAGAGAAATGAGATGAAGTAGAAAATGACTTAGTACATTACTGGAATAGCATAGGACCTATTTGTCTCCAATCCCTGATTCATCTTCCCCAGGAAGGAATATCAATGATGTATCCCACTGACCATTCTTCACCCATTCATTATTTGATGATTTAAGAGCGAAATAATGGACATTAGCAGAAGACCATATAGAGTGCATGGGAATGAATCTGGGTCAGCCATGTGCAATACAAGAGCCTTACTTGCTGTCCTATCTTTCCAGCTCTTGCTTTTGTTGAACTTGAGCATGAGTTTTCTTCAGGATGCAAAGCATAGGTCATACTCTCATTGGTTGAAGGGTAGCTGGAATGTGGAAAGAACTGAAGGACTCATGAATCCTTTCTCATTTTCTTCTGGAGTCTTTTGCCTTCTTTAGGATGACACCATTTTTTCACTTGGGTGAAAATACTATTTTATTGAATAGCAAGAGTTTAAAAAATAATGCTACTGATATGGGCATTGCAAATGTAATGAAGTAGAGAGAGCTACTGTGCTGATTTTCACTGGGTACATTTATTTTTGGATAACAGTTGTAAAATCAACACCTAGGTGAACCATGGAAAGACATCTCTTTATATGATTTAAAAGAGATTATTGAATTGATTATACATTCACCTGCTTTGCTTGAAGGTACTTGAGTTAATTTATGAGGTTTAACTAGTACATTTTGAAGCTTACCTCGCTTTGCTAGTTTGAATTAGAGCCAGTGTTTAATTCTTTCCCATGGTGAATTAAATAAAGCAAGCATAAATCTCAGCTATGATTTATGCAAAAATACTTTCTTAGTGGAAACAATCGTTTTCTATGCTAATGGGAAACAATTGCCTAAGTACATTGGAAGAGACGTGATTTCTTATAGAGTTAATTATTTTAGTATTAAGTTCTTTTTTTTTTTTGCAAACTCAACTATCAAGAATGATATCAAGGAAGGTCAAACAAAGAAGCAGTTTCCAAGAAAAAATGAATTTTGCAAAATATAGCCAATATAATGATTACAATAACATGGGTCAGTATAATATTTAAACATACAGGCTTTCTTGAACAAGATTTCTTTGGTTTTGGGTTTGCACCAAAAGAGAAAATATATCTGGTTTAAAATTGAAGTATCCTGGTCTTTTTCTTCAGATTTTATAAAAAAATGTTTAAATTAAATAAATTCTTTAATTGAATATGTGAGACACACAGTTAAAAAATTGTTCATTATGGAGTTTCAGTCATACAATGTCCAACACCCTTCACCAGTGCACATTTCCTACCACCAATGTCCTTATTTTCCCTCCTACTCTTCCTCCTGTCCTCCCCTTTTAGCCTCTCTGGCAACCACTTTTGTTCTCTCTCTCTTTTTTCTTTCCTGTTAGATACTATGGCTTGCACTATTGATTTTGAAGGGGTATCAGGCACATCACTTTATCTTATTTTAGTATCTAGTTATTGTCCAGAATAATTATTTCCAAAATTATTGTCATAGTGGTCCCTTCTTTGCCCCAACTCCATTCCCCCTCTCTTTCTAGCAAGCTTCCTACCATGGATTGGTCCTCCTGTCTCTCATCTCTATTGTCTTTGGGTATTATTCCCAGGAATCATACTGTTTGACCCTATAGGCAAAAAAATGGAGAAAATCTTATTCACCTAAGAGGCTTGCCTATGCTATCAAGATTGAAATATTATTACAAGTTCTCATGTTGGAGCCAAGCTAGCCTTAAGTCAAAAACATATATATTGAAAACTATGTTGAATATGCTTAGAATAAAGTCATAGTCTGAATTTTTTCCCACAAAATGTATAAGTTAGTCTCACCACTATTTGTACTATGGATACAAATGATGTTATAATTACACATAAAATTTGCCTTTATAAAAATGACCATAATGGTCAATTTAAAAATTACTATTAAAGTAACTATCAACTTTGGTGATGAAAAAAAATAAATGCATGATATAATTTAAGGTGGAAAAGGCAAAAAGGGGGAATATCAGGTTTATTTTTCAGTATTTTCTTGTAAACAGGAAGTCTGAGGTCAGTCTTTGAAGCTCCCTGTTCAGGATATCCCATGTAGTTGCCCATTATACTGTATTCATAGGTCATGCTTTAGGTTTCCATTCACTATGCTTAGAGCATTTAGTTTTTAAAATTCTAGCTTTAGGAGAAAAGTACAGTTTTAGGGAAAAATGACAATATTATTACTCTTTCAAGTCTTCTCTAGGCACCCAAGCAAAAAATAAGAATGGTTTCTTCCAAGCAACTCATTGTTATATTGCTGTTACTCATGGTATTACACAATCCTGATTATTCACTTTGGCTATTTCTGATCTCGGAGTTTTTTAGTTCATTCATCTTTACAGAACCCACAGAGCTCTTAGTATTAAAACTAACTAATGATAAAGTCTCTCAACACATGTTTAACCCGAGAGTTTTGCTTTGAGTGGTTAGCCTCATTAATGAGAGAAAAAGAACCAGTCTTTGTGATTTAGGATAATCAACATCTTACAGTGTGGATAAAGGTATGGAAGGTCAGACACTCCTAGTTTGTTGAAGAAATATAAAATTAATTTTTGGAAGAAATGTTTAGCTAGCAAAATTTGTGGCATGACGATTTTAGCCAGCAGCTTCAATTATAATGAGACTTTCCAGAACAGACTCTCCAGAACATACAAGTAAGCATATGTTCTTCAAATAGTGTTTATAATAAAAAAAACCCTATTCTAACAAATAAGAAATTCAAAGCACTAAAATATTTTAGGAGATACCATGAAAATATTTTTTAAAGTAGGGGGCATACACAGGGCTTCTCTTCATGCTTACTTTTGGCTCTGGGATATGAACTCAAGAATCACTTGGGATCATATGCAATGCCAGGAACTGAATTCTTGTTAGCTGTGCCCTACCTGCTGTGCTATCTCTTTAGTTCCCTCTCCTGATTAGACTTTAATATCCTATGTATGCATTTGCGCATTTTAACCTTTTGTTTACATTGAACATGAATTTATTTTATATAAGATAAATACTCAGTTGTTTTTGCTTTTCACCCAAGTCCCATGCTCATCTTTTGGAAGGATTCTTCCTGAATATTAGCTCATCATCACTTATTTTATCTTCCCAGTGGACCCCAGAATCTAGTGAGGAGAAAGAAAGAAATTGAATGGGGGAGGAGAAAAACACGTATGAAATGATGAGACAAGGACTAAAGACTTTTGGGTTCATTGTTGGTGTTAAGAAAGGACAGAACTGGGGCCGGTGAGGTGGGGCTAGAGGTAAGGTGTCTGCCTTGCAAGCGCTAGCCAAGGAAGGACCGCGGTTCGATCCCCTGGCGTCCCATATGGTCCCCCCAAGCCAGGGTCAATTTCTGAGCGCTTAGCCAGGAGTAACCCCTGAGCATCAAACGGGTGTGCCCCACCCTCCCCCCAAAAAAGAAAGGACAGAGCTATAATTTCAAGCCAGAAGCAGGGACCGGAGAGATGGAGAGATAGCATGGAAGTAGAGTGTTTGCCTTGCATGCAGAAGGATGGCGGTTCGAATCCCTGCATCCCATATGGTCCCCCAAGCCTGCCAGGAGCAATTTCTGAGCGTAGAGCCAGGAGTAACCCCTGAGCGCTGCCGGGAGGAGACCCAAAAACCAACCCCCAAACCTCCGAAAAACAGAAGCAACAAAAATGAAATCGTGAGGAGACCTAAACTTTAACAACCAAACTGAAAAATGCTTGCCCTGGCAGGCTGGAGTTAGGAGGTGGTGGCATGGCTCAACTCTGGGAACATTGATGAAGGGAGGTTGACACTGGTAGTGGGTTTTGTCCTGAGACTCTGGATGTCTAAAGCCAAGCTATAAATAACATTGTAAATCACAATGGTTTAAATAAGAAATTTTAAAAAAAAGAGTGGCTCATTCAATAGACTCATTGATTCCTTATTCCCCAGGATAAAAATCTAAACATGTATAATTGAAGTCTGACTCCCATAATTCTGTCCTAATTAATCTTTCCTCTTCATCCCTCTTAAGACATGATCACTCTTCTAGACCCACTTTAGGCAACACATTTTCATGCTTTTAAGTTTTGCCCCTTCCAGAAGACTGCTGACAATCCTTAGTCTCCTTTTCTGCACTCTTGAAGTGTCTGTCTTTGTGCCATGTTTGCAATGGTACCTTCAGGTGTCAGAAATCATACTCTGTGATGCTTGTGTACTTCTCTTTCCACTGGAAGATTGCATGGTTTCAGATGCATTATTGCCATCTCATTAATGACTTTAAGACAAAATGTTCTTTAGGACAGTATGCCTTTGTATTCCCAGCTGTTAATGTTTGCACAAATATTATAGATGGAAATAGGCTATCAGAGAAAATTATGTTTCTCTTCAAAATTCAATCAACTGGAAATCATGGGTTACTGTCTTATCAAAGAACATTTTTTGCTCCACATGATTTCACTTTATTATGATTATTTTTGGAATTTCTTGGGTTTGAGTTGTTGGTTTTATTTCCTTATCTTGGAGCAAAAGGACCCCTTCCTTTTATATATGCATCTGTGTGTCTTGAATAAAATTCTGGATTTTAAGCAGGAAGCTCAGTGGAAGAAAGCTTTGGTAACAAAACAGGATAGAGTTTGCAGGGTGGCTGAGTGATGAAACCATGGATTGATACCAGTGTCTGGACATTGGTGAGATGCTACTTCTAGTCCTTGGTCCCTTCCTCTTGAATTTTCCCTTTCTCTCAGTTCCTGTCTGATTTTAGTTAAAATGCCTTGATATTCTCTAGCCTGAGAAACTAACATAAAATGATCATTAAGTAATATTGGCAAGAGTGATAAAAGACATTATCCTTTTCTCTTTTTCTTCAAGGAGACATTTTTGGGGACATTTTGAGAAAGCAATACTATCTTTTCTTGTATTTTTTTTCAGGGTACTTTTCATTCAGGCACTAAAGATTTCTTTTTTAAACTTTATTTCCTATTTTTGCATCTTGGATGTGCCCATAGTTTTGAGGGTCAGCAAGAATTTAATCTCATTCTACATCAATAATTTGATGCAGTGTGTGTTTGTGTGTGTTTCTTGTTCTTTGAGGAGAGTAACTTTAACTCAAAACTTCTACACAACTCTTCTATATGATTTCTAATACCAAAAAGAGAACTGCCTTTTTAAGAAACCATTTCTGAATAAGCCTGTGGCCTGTCGGTATCAGCTTATAGTTCCCCTGGTAGTACTGTAGAGTTTGGGAATTGTCGAGTCTATTTAAATCTATCCATTATGGTTCTGTTTTAGGGACCCACTTCCTTCTGTAAAAGTCACTGTGTAAAGTGTGGGCTGAAAGTCCTGATTCTCCTATTCCCAAAAGGGGAGAAAAAGAGATTTTCTTACTTTTTCCACTGAAACTCAAAATTAAAGTCTTAATCACTTGTATTTTCAGAATGGCATTGCCTCTGCCCCTTGAAAGAACAGTTTCCTAGTTTTCAAAAAGAAAATTTCAGTTTGTCTCCAACAAGCCTTCAGTTTCTCAGTTTCTTAAGATTATCATTTTTTTTGGCACAAATGACTTGATTTTTACTTACCCTTTTGTATATAGATGAGAAATCTTCTGACTCCAGAGTTACTTCTTATTGGTAGGTACTAAAGCCTGAGTGTTTAGTGTTGGAAAAGCAGCTTTTATGCTCAGAGTCCATTAAAGTGTTAGCATGAAGACAGAATGTTATGCCAATGATTTCAAGTGTACATGTAATTATTTTTTCTTGCCCACACATTCAAATTTTTGTATATGAATTGAGTTTTACCAAAGTCTAATGTATAGGTAGTTATGGTAACTTAAAAAAATTAAAGCCCTTCCAAATACAGAAGGTGTTGCGCATACTGCCTGAGATGACATTTTTTTCTTTCATTGTTATATTTAGATTAAGAGAACAGTCTGTTCACCAACATTTACTGGGCACCCACTGGGTGTAATGAGCACTGTGCTGAATGTGGGGAAGTTGAAAAATGGCTTTTTCAGCTTCTTAAATGAGTTAGGAGTGGAGTGATGCAAAGAATAAAATATTCATCTTAAAATGAAAATAAGCTGAGTTAATCCTATGCCTGAAGATGCCTCCTACATAGACTAAAGACACCAAGCACACAGCAAGTCATTAAGGGCACCTTGTGTGGTGGAGTGACACATCAATCTGGTATGAAGAGAGCAGAGAAAGCCTTTCAGACTGATTCTCTCAGCATCACTTGGATTATCTGGATGAACAGTTTAATGTAGACTTACTTTATGTCTGAGAGGTTAAATTAAATTAGCAGAACTTCATAGACTTGTCCAGATTTGTCCAGGTTGATTTTTTTAAATTACTTTATTTAAACATCCTGGTTACAAGTTTTTCATAAACTCTCTTGGGAGGGCTAGCTACTATAGATAGTATTCAATTGAGTGGACATAGCAATTGAAGATATATCATTAACCATTCTATCATTAACTTTCTACTGCCTGGGAACCTGTATCATCAACCTGTATCATCAAAGTCATTGATGGAACCAGAAGGTAACTTAGGGGTCTGGAACAAACTTAAAATTAAAAAAAAAAAAAGTAAAAGAAATAAAGGAAAAGTAGAATTTTTCTCTTTTAAACAAATTTAGGTCTTTGTTAATTTTTTTTTTACAAAATATAATTTGGAATATCATGTTGTGGAGCCAGTAGTACAGTGTGTAGGACACTTGCCTTGCATGTAGCCAATCTTGGTTCAATTGCCAGAACCTCTAACGATTCCCTGTCCCAACAAGAGTGATCCTTGAGCACAGCACGAAGGGTAAACCCTGTGCACTACTGGGTGTGGCCCTTAAAATCAAAAAATTAAAACTATATCATATTGAATAAAATATGGCAGAGGCAAAAAGACAAATTTAGGGTGATCCCATTCATTTGTGATATACTGAGAAACAAGTCACAAGAATGGACAATCAGTCCATAATAACTGTCTGGTTCTAGACCTGATTGTCATGTCAAAGAGAAGGGGGTGTTGGAGAAAAGAGGAAGGAACTGATTGCCAGGACATAACAGAAACAAAAGTGGAGAGTCTTGACAACACATGAGTGTTGTTAAGGGAAATTCCATACAGACTAAAACTATAACTGACAGTGAACAGATATTAGGGCAGAAATGAGAGGAAAAGAATCTGGGACCTACTAGATATAAAGATGGGAGGTTAAGGACACTTTTGGGCCAGGGATAGGCAGTAACTTTGTACTTCAGTATCAGAAATGTGAACACTATTCTAACCCTATCACCGAAGATATTATAAAATAATTTTAGATGGAAAAAATCCTTATAATGTTGACATACCTATTTCAGAGCTCATAATTAGAATGTTAGAAAAATGGAATTTCATTTAATATTTATAAATTGTTCTTTGATGAAGAAATCCATAGAAAAAAATGAAAACCAAGTCTGTTTTTTTATTTTTTACCTTAAAATACTATCTAACATGTGCCTTCTATGCTAAATACATAATGGAGATTGAAATGTGGTTGAGGACCATTAAGCAATCTGTGAAAAATTATCTTGGGTATCATTAAAGTGATTAGAAATAGCATCATTTCAATATGTCATTTCTTAGTCATTTATTTCTGTGAGCTTTTAAAAAAATCAAAGTCCAACAGAGTAGAGAGGCAGAAGGGTGCTGGCATCTGAGATCCAGCGAAGTTCAGTGGCTCCTCCCTTTCTGGGCGTGTCAACTCACCTCCACGGAAGGCTCACGGGAAGGCAGACTCCTCGGAAAGTTCACAGGAAGGCAGGCTGGCTGATGAGCCGCACCAAGGGTGAAATCAGGCCGAAAATGCAGGACAGCAGGACTTCTGCCTCTCTACTCTGTTGTCCTGCATTTTCGGTCTGATTTCACCCTTGGTGCGGCTCATCAGCCAGCCTGCTTTCCTGTGAGCTTTCCGGGGAGTCTGCCTTCCCATGAGCCTTCCGCGGAGGTGAGCCGACACGCCCAGAAAGAGAGGAGCCACCGAACTCTGCTGGATCTCAGATGCCAGCACCCTTCTGCCTCTCTACTCTGCTGTCCTGCATTTTCGGCCTGATTTCATCCTGGGTGCGGCCCATCTGCCAGCCTGCCTTCCTGTGAGCCTTCCGTGGAGGTGAGTCGACACGCCCAGAAAGGGAGAAGCCAGAGGAGCACGGTTGCTCCGCTCCCCTTCGCGACGGTGCACAGCATTTAGCCAATGAATACAATCACAACACGTAGAAAAACACGCAGTACTAGTGTGACAATGGGGAAACAACATGGGCCAGTGCCAGACATAGAGAAAGAAGATGGCAACTCTGATGACTTGAACATGATCAACCACCTAGTCAGTCTCTCAGATAAGGAGTTTAGAGTTGCAATATGGAACATGTTCAAAGAACTCAAACAAAGTATAGAAGAGAAAACTAAAAAGAATCAGGAGAATATGAAGATAGAAATGAGAAAACTCCAAACGGAAATTTCAGATCAAATAACAGGTCTGAGAAACTCAGTAGATGAATTGAAGAAAAACATGTTTGAGATTTCCCACAGGTTAACAGCAGCTGAGGATAGAATCAGTACACTGGAAGATGAGATACATAACAATTACATACAGCAGAAGAAATTGGAAAAAAGCCTCAAAGCAAATGATCAAACAATGTAAAAATTACTCAAAGAATGGGAACAGATGAAAATAGAAGTCTATGATAAGCTCAACAGAAACAACTTAAGAATCATTGGAGTCCCAGAGACTCAGGAAGAAAATCTCCGGGAAGAATCAACAGTCAAGAACATCATTAAAGAGAAACTACCAGAGATAATGAATACATGTGATCAAATCCTGCATGCCCGAAGAGTGCCAACTAAAAGAGACCCCAGAAAAAACACCCCAAGACACATCCTAGTCACAATGACGAATCCCATAGATAGAGACAGAATTCTGAAAGCAGCAAGATCGAAAAGAGAAATTACATTTAAGGGAACATCCTTGAGATTTACTGCAGACCTGTCACCAGAAACACTCAAGGCCAGAAGGCAGTGGTGGGACATAGTGACAAAACTCAATGAAATAAATGCTTCGCCTAGAATACTGCACCCAGCAAAACTCACTTTCAGGTTTGAAGGAACAATACATAGTTTCACAGACAAACAACAGCTCAAAAACTTCACAGACTCAAAACCATTCTTAAAAGAAAAACTGAATGGCATACTTTAAGACAAGGCTTACCAACAGACACACCAAACTTTAATATAAAGATGCCACTAACTCCCAGGACAATTCTTTCTCTCAATGTCAATGGACTAAATGCACCAGTTAAGAGACACAGAGTGGCTAAATGGATCAAAAAACTCAATCCAACCTTCTGCTGCCTACAAGAAACGCACCTGAATAGTCAGAACAAACATAGACTCAAAATAAAAGGCTGGAGGAAAATCATCCAAGCAAACAACACCCAAAAAAAAGCTGGAGTGGCCATATTAATATCAGATGATGCAAACTTTATACTTAGGAAAGTTGTAAGGGACAAAGATGGACATTTTGTATTAATCAAGGGATATGTACAGCAGGAAGAAATCACCCTCCTAAACATATATGCACCGAATGAGGGGCCAGCAAAATATTTAATACAACTGTTGACAAATCTGAAAAATAATATCAATAACAACACAATAATTGTGGGAGACCTCAACACGGCATTGTCAACACTAGACAGGTCAACCAGACTGAAACCCAACAAGAATATACTAGACCTGAGGAGAGAAATGGAAGTAAGAGGCCTAGTAGATATATACAGGACACTCCACCCCCAGAAGCCTGGATACACATTTTTCTCTAATGTACATGGGACATTCTCTAGGATAGACTACATGTTAGCACACAAAACATATCTCCATAATATCAAGAGGATAGAAATTTTGCAGGCTGCCTTTGCTGACCACAAAGCCCTGAAATTATATATAAACTACAAAGGGACACAGAAGAAAAATGTTAACACCTGGAAGTTAAATAGCCTCATACTGAATAATCAGTGGGTCCGAGATGAAATCAAAGAGGAAATCAAAACCTTCCTGAAAACAAATGACAATGGAGACACAATTTATCAGAACCTATGGGACACAGCAAAAGCAGTACTGAGAGGAAAATTTATAGCTTTGCAAGCACACATCAGGAAAGAAGAAGGGGCATACCTGAATAGCTTAATGACGCAGCTCATAGAATTAGAAAGTGCTCAACAAAAGGATCCAAAAATAGGGAGGCAGAAGGAAATAACAAAGCTGAGAGCAGAAATCAATCAACTGGAAACCAGAAAAACCATCCAAAAGATCAACGAAAGCAGAAGTTGGTTCTTTGAAAAAATAAACAAGATTGATAGACCACTGGCAAAACTAACAAAGAAAGAAAGAGAGAGAAACTTGATAACTCGTATTAGGAATGAAAAAGGAGAGATCACTACTGATATGGTAGAGATTCAAAGGGTAATCAGAAACTACTTTGAGAAACTCTATGCCACTAAAAATGAAAACCTGGAAGAAATGGATAAATTTTTGGAATCTTATAATCTTCCACGATTGAATGAAGAGGATGTAGCATATCTAAACACACCCATTACTATTGAGGAAATTAAGAAAGTAATCAAATGTCTGCCCAAAAACAAAAGCCCAGGCCCAGATGGATTTACTAATGAATTCTTTCAAACCTTTCAAGAGGAACTACTACCAATCCTGGCAAGACTCTTTCATGAAATTGAAAAAACAGGAAAACTTCCAAATAGCTTTTATGAAGCCAACATTACCTTGATACCTAAACCAGACAGAGATGCTACGAAAAAAGAAAATTACAGACCAATATCGCTGATGAATGCAGATGCAAAGATCTTCAACAAAATCCTGGCAAATAGGATTCAATGCCTCATTAAGAAGATCATCCACTACGATCAAGTAGGTTTCATTCCAGGAATGCAAGGCTGGTTTAACATCCGTAAATCTATCAACATAATACACAACATCAACAGCAAGAAAAATAAAAATCACATGATCATGTCAATCGACGCAGAGAAAGCATTTGACAAGGTCCAACACCCATTCTTGATCAAAACTCTCAGCAAGATGGGAATGGAGGGAACCTTTCTCAATATAGTTAAGGCCATCTACCACAAGCCAGAGGCAAATATTGTCCTCAATGGAGAAAAACTGAAAGCCTTTCCTCTAAATTCTGGCACAAGACAAGGCTGTCCTCTCTCACCACTCCTATTCAACATAGCACTGGAAGTACTCGCTATAGCGATTAGGCAAGAAAAGGATATCAAGGGAATCCAGATAGGAAAGGAAGAAGTCAAGCTCTCACTGTTTGCAGATGACATGATGCTCTACTTAGAAAACCCTAAAGACTCTACCAAAAAGCTTCTAGAAACAATAGACTCATATAGCAAGGTGGCAGGCTACAAAATTAACACACAAAAATCAATGGCCTTTCTATACACCAATAGTAATAAGGAAGAAATAGACATTAAGAAAACAACCCCATTCACAATAGTGCCACACAAACTCAAATATCTTGGAATCAACTTGACTAAAAATGTGAAAGACCTATACAAAGAAAACTATAAAACTCTGCTCCAAGAAATAAGAGAGGACACGCAGAAATGGAAACACATACCCTGCTCATGGATTGGCAGGATTAACATCATCAAAATGGCAATACTCCCCAAGGCGTTATACAGATTCAATGCTATCCCTCTAAAGATACCTATGACATTCTTCAAAGAGTTAGATCAGGCACTTTTGAAATTTGTTTGGAACAATAAACACCCGAGAATAGCTAAAGCAATCATTGGGAAAAAGAATATGGGAGGAATTACTTTCCCCAACTTTAAACTTTACTACAAAGCAATAGTTATCAAAACAGCATGGTATTGGAATAAGGACAGGCCCTCAGATCAGTGGAATAAGCTTGAATACTCAGAGAATGTTCCCCAGACATACAATCATCTAATTTTTGATAAAGGAGCAAAAAATCCTAAATGGAACAAAGAAAGCCTCTTCAACAAGTGGTGTTGGCAAAACTGGGTAGCCACTTGCAAAAAATTGAACTTAGAACCCCAGATAACATCATGTACGAAGGTAAAATCCAAATGGATTAAAGACCTCGATATCAGCCCCCAAACCATAAGATATATAGAACAATACGTAGGTAAAACACTCCAGGACATTGAGGCTAAAGTCATCTTCAAGGAAGAAACTGCACTCTCCAAGCAAGTGAAAGCAGAAATTAACAGATGGGAATATATTAAGCTGAGAAGCTTCTGCACCTCAAAGGAAATAGTGCCCAAGATACAAGAGCCACCCACTGAGTGGGAGAAACTATTCACCCAATACCCATCAGATAAGGGGCTAATCTCCAAAATATACAAGGCACTGACAGAACTTTACAAGGAAAAAACATCTAATCCCATCAAAAAATGGGGAGAAGAAATGCACAGACACTTTGACAAAGAAGAAATACAGATGGCCAAAAGACACATGAAAAAGTGCTCCACATCACTAATCATCAGGGAGATGCAAATCAAAACAACGATGAGATACCACCTCACACCACAGAGAATGGCACACATCACAAAGAATGAGAATAAACAGTGTTGGCGGGGATGTGGGGAGAAAGGAACTCTTATCCACTGCTGGTGGGAATGCCGTCTAGTTCAACCTTTATGGAAAGCGATATGGAGATTCCTCCAAAAACTGGAAATCGAGCTCCCATACGATCCAGCTATACCACTCCTAGGAATATACCCTAGGAACACAAAAATACAATACAAAAACCCCTTCCTTACACCTATATTCATTGCAGCTCTATTTACCATAGCAAGACTCTGGAAACAACCAAGATGCCCTTCAACAGACGAATGGCTAAAGAAACTGTGGTACATATACACAATGGAATATTATGCAGCTGTCAGGAGAGATGAAGTCATGAAATTTTCCTATACATGGATGTACATGGAATCTATTATGCTGAGTGAAATAAGTCAGAGAGAGAGAAAAATGCAGAATGGTCTCACACATTTATGGGTTTTAAGAAAAATGAAAGACATTCTTGCAATAATAACTTTCAGACACAAAAGAGAAAAGAGCTGGAAGTTCCAGCTCACCTCAGGAAGCTCATCACAAAGAGTGATGAGTTTAGTTGGATAAATAACTACATTTTGAACTGTCCTAATAATGAGAATGTATGAGGGAAATTGAGAACCTGTTTAGAGTACAGGCGGGGGTCGGGTGGGGAGGAGGGAGACTTGGGACATTGGTGATGGGAATGTTAAAAAAAAAATCAAAGTCCTACCATTTGAATTTATGTGATATTAAAGTGCACTATATTTGATTCTTCAAAAGCAGTTTTTCTTTATCATTTTATATCAAACTAAGTTTTTCTAAGTTTTCTATATCATTGCCAAACCTAAAGAAAATTGCTGCCCTCAATATTTTTTTCCTATGTAGATTCTCTATACAGTTCTGCAGACCAAGAATAAGATGATTTACAAGAAAGGGAAAAGTCAAGTTATGGCATCACGGCAGAGGAACAGAAGTAATAGAAACTGTTAATGTGCAAAGAAACCTCCCAGAGAAAGGGGGCAGACATCACTGGGAGGGAGATACAGATGGGTTAAAACTGCAAGTGTCATCAAATTATCATTTTCTTTGCAGAACAGTTTCACCAATACAGGCTTATCAGATATAAAATAATGTTTATATTACTATCCAAATGGCATTTAAAGCTCTACTTCATCATGAAATAGCCCTCTTGACATTAATCTCAGTCATGGATTTGTTTGGTCAATTCAGCATTTGTCAGAGAGTCCTCTGTCTAAAGCACATTTTGTATTTATGTCCTACTTTTGACAGGAAGTCTATTAAGTGCTTTATGCTAGAGATATTCCTTCCTTTGGTGAAATGGTACCAGTTTCCACTTAGCTACCTGGAAACCTTTCTCATCTAATCATTACTAAAATAGATCAATTACCCCAGTATTTTTTTAATCCATCTCCAATATATCTACCATACTCTATCAAAATATCTATCATGTTGTTCTCAGATAATATGAAGAAGCTTCCTGAATTGACAGAAGAGTATATTTTCAATGTGACTCCTAAAATTTTTCTACTGACTTGTCTTCAGTTGCTCACTATTATATGACTGAATGTAAACTTGTATTGATTATAAGGTGTTTATTAAAGCCAAAACTTTCTATTTTCTGCACTATTATGAGTTGAATAGAACATCTCATATCTTAGCCTTCCTTCAAGATGCTTCTCTACAAAGAAAGTATTCATGTCTATACATTAAATCTTAGCTTCAATACTTTGCATAGAATCAAGTTAATGCCTCTTCTCATTTAGAAGCCTGAGCTTCCAAGACCTGAATGTACCTTGAACCTATGTTATACTATTATTGCTTGTTTATATATATATATATATATATATATATATATATATATATAATATAATCAATACAAGTTTACATTTAGTCATATAATAGTGAGCAACTGAAGACAAGTCAGTAGAATATATATATATATGGTTTTTGGGCCACATCTGGCGATGCTCAGGGGTTACTCCTGGCTGTCTGCTCAGAAATAGCTCCTGGCAGGCACAGGGGACCATATGGGACACCGGGATTCGAACCAGCGACCTTTGGTCCTGGATCGGCTGCTTGCAAGGCAAATGCCGCTGTGCTATCTCTCCGGGCCCTTGTTTTTATATTTGTCTCAACTCTTATATGTCTCAACTATAAATTTATTGTAGAAAAAGCCTCTATCTTTTTATCTTGTTTCTAGCTAACTGAATTGGGAAAACAACTACATACTACAAAAGATTATTGAACAAACAAATAAATAAATAAATCAACTACTTTAATATTTTTCTTTACATGAATCCTTATGTTCTATACTCAAATTTAAAACTTAACTATCTCCTCTCTTTATTTTTTTCTCTTACATAAAGCCACTCACTAACATGAGAAGTATGCAGGCAATTTCATATTGGCCTGTCTCATAAAATAGAGATACAATTGTAATAATTTAATTTACTAAATTTCTTTGGCCTCTACTGTAATTTATCGTGATTAATTATTACTCATGTATTTGTTCTGGAATCCTTTTATTCCAGTTTATTCTCCAAACCAATCAAATTATTTTTCTGAGATAGTGTTAATTTTGCCTCATAAGTTAAAAATTAGCTGGTTCAGAGGTGAGTTCGGACCTACACACACTGATTTCTGCTGGTTTCTGCCAGAAGTCAGAAGGGTGCAGAAGCCATCTTGGGCCATGCGGTTTCCAGCTGCCTGAGACTGGATTTCAGCAGAGTTCCTGCTGTGATCCTGCCTGCTTCAGAGGTGGGTGGGGAGGTACACACACTGATTCCTTCTGGTTTCTGCTGGGAGTCAGAAGGGTGCAGAAGCCATCCTGGGCCATGTTGTTTCCAGCTGCCAGAGACTGGATTTCATTAGTGTTCCTGCAGGCAATCCTACCTGCTACAGAGAGTTCTTGGCTGGCTCTGCCCTCCTGCTGTTCCTTGGATGACCCTGAGGACTTGAAGGGAACTCTTTGCTTTGCTTGTTTGTCTTTCCTGAATACTTGAAGTTCTCCTAAGAGGCCTAGGAAGCACACACCCCCCAAAAAAAACTGTCATCTAGAGGCCGCAGAAGAGCGCAGCTGCTTTGCTTCGTGGCCACACACTCTTTCTAAGCAATGAACCCCACCATAACACGCAGAAAAACTCACACTACAAGCATGACAATGGGGAAACATCGCAGGCAAAAAACATGCACAGAGAATGAAGATGATAGCTAGAACGACCCCCAAAATTCCAGCCATCTGAATAACCTCTCAGATAAGGAGTTTAGAATAGAACTATGGAAGATGTTCATAGAACTCAAAGAAAGCATAGATCAATCTGAACAGAACACAAAGACAGAAATCAGAAAATTCCAAACTGAAATAACAGATCTGAAAAACACGGTAGCTCAACTGAAAAACTCAGTGGATAGCCTCTCCAGCAGGTTAACAGCTGCTGAGGACAGAATCAAGATGCTGGAAGATGAGGTGCAAAAAAACTCAATACAACAGAAGAAATTGAAAAAGAACCTTAAGTCAAATGATCAGGCAATGGAAAAAGTACTTAAGGAATGCAAACAGATGAAAATAGAAATCTTTGATAAACTCAACAGAAACAACATAAGAATCATTGGAGTTCTAGAGGCCCAGGTACGAGATCCCCAGGAAGAATCAACTGTCAAATATATCATCAAAGAGATACTCCCAGAGTTAGACTACATGCAATCAAATCCTGCATGCCCAAAGGGTAACAGCTAAAAGAGACCCAAAGAAAAACACAAGACACATCCTCGTTACAATGACAAATCCCACAGATAGAGATAGAATACTGAAATCAGCAAGATGAAAAAGGGAAATTACATTCAAAGGAGTATCCTTAAGACTTAGAGAAGATATATCACAAGAAACTCTCAAGGCCAGAAGAGAGTGGTGGGATATTGTGACAAGACTGAATGAAATGAATGCCTCACCAAGAATACTGCACCCAGCCCGACTCACGTCCAGGTTTGAAAGAAGGATACATAGCTTCATGGATAAACAACAGGTAAGAAACTTCACAGATGAAAAACCAGCCTTAAAGGAAAAACTGACAGGTCTACTTTAAGACAAGAGAAACCAACAAACACAGCAAACTTATTTACAAAGATGACATTAAATCCTATGACAATCATCTCTCTCAATGTCAATGGACTAAATTCACCAATTAAAAGACACAGAGTGGCAAAATGGGTCAAAAAGATGAATCCAACCTTCTGCTGCCTACAAGAAACACACCTGAACAATCAGAACAAACATAGACTCAAAATCAAAGGCTGGAGGAAAATTATCCAATCAAATGGCACCCTTAAAAAAGCTGGGGTGGCCATATTAATATCTGATGACACCAACTTTATACTCAGAAAAGTGGTAAAAGACAAAGATGGACACTTTGTACTAATCAAGGGATATTTGCAACAGGAAGAAATTAGACTTTTAAACATATATGCATCCAATGAGAAACCAGCAAATTTTCTAATACAATTATTGACAAATCTCAAAAAAGAAATCAATAATAACACAATAATCTTGGAAGACCTCAATACGGCCCTGTCAACACTTGATAGGTTAACCAGACTGAAACCCAACAAAAACATACTAGTCCTGAAAAGAGAAATGGAAGAAAAAGGACTAGTAGACATATATAGGATATTTCACCCCAAAAAATCTGGGTACACATTCTTCTCCAATGTACATGGGTCATTTCCAGGAAAGACCACATGCTGACACATAAAATATACCTTCATAAAATCAAGAGAATAGAAATCTTGCAGGCTACCTTTGCTGACCACAAGGCTCTGAAATTAGATGTGAACTACAAAGGCACAAAGAAGAAAAACTTTAACAATGGGAAATTAAACACCCTGCTACTGAACAACCAGTGGATCTGGGATGAAATAAAAAAGAAAATCAAAAATTTCCTGGAAACAAATAATAATGAAGAAACAAACTGCCAGAATCTACGGGACACAGTAAAAGTGGTCCTGAGAGGAAAATTTATAGCTTTGCAAGCATGCATCAGGAAGGATGAAGGGGCATACCTGAATAACAATGATGCAGCTCAAAAAAATTAGAAAATGAGCAACAATAGGAACTAAAAATAGGGAGACAGAAGGAAGTAACAAAGCTGAAAGCAGAAATCAACGAAGTGGAAACCCAAAAAAACAATCCGAAAGATCAATGAAAGCAGAAGTTGGTTCTTTGAAAAACAACAACAACAACAACAACAAAAACAAGATTGATAGACCATTGGCAAAATTCACAAAGAAAGAGAGAGAGAAAAACCTAATAACCAGTATTAGAAATGAAAAGGGGAAGATCACGACGGATATTCTAGAGATCCAAATGATAATCAGAGATTACTTTGAGAAACTTTATGCTACTAAACGTGAGAACCTAGAAGAAATGGATAAATTCCTGGACACTTATAACCTTCCACGGTTAAGTAAGGAAGATGTAGCATATCTAAACACCCCCATCACTATGGAGGAAATTGTAACTGTAATCAAACATCTGCCTAAAAAGAAAAGCCCAGGGCCAGATTGATTTACTAATGAATTCTTTCAAACCTTTCAAGAGGAGCTATTACCAATCCTAGCCAGGCTCTTCCATGAAATTGAAAAAACAGGAACACTCCCAAACAGCTTTTATGAAGCCAACATTACCTTGATACCAAAACCAGACAGAGATGCTGCCAAAAATGAAAATTACAGACCAATATGCCTGATGATTGCAGATGCAAAGATCTTCAACAAAATACTGGCAAATAGGATCTAATGCATCATTAAGAAAATCATACACTATGACCAAGTAGGTTTCATCCCAGGAATGCAAGGATGGTTTAACATCCATAAATGTATCAACATAATACAAAACATCAACAACAACAAAAAAATAAAAATCACATGATCATATCAATAGACGCAGAGAAAGCATTTGATAAGGTCCAACACCCATTCTTGAACAAAACTCTCAGCAAGATGGGAATGGAAGGAACCTTTCTCAATATAGTTAAGGCCATCTACCACAAGCCAATGGCAGATATTAGCCTCAATGGAGAAAAACTAAAAGCCTTTCCTCTAAATTCTGGTACAAGACAAGGCTTTCTGCTCTCATCACTCCAGTTTAACATAGTACTGGAAGTACTTGCTATAGCGATCAGGCAATAAAAAGATATCGAGGTAATCCAGATATAAAGGAAGAAGTCAAGCTCTCATTGTTTGCAGATGACACGATACTCTACTTCGAAAACCTAAAAACTCTACCAAAAAACTTCTAGAAACAATAGACTCATATAGCAAGGTGGCAGGCTACAAAATTAACACACAGAAATCAATGGCCTTTTTATACACCAATAATAATAGGGAACAAATAGATGTTAAGAAGGCAATCCCATTTACATTAGTGCCACACAAACTCAAATAAGTTGGAGTCAACTTGACCAAAGACATGAAGGACCTATACAAAGAAAACTATAAAGCTCTGCTCCAAGAAATAAGAGAGGACACACGGAAATGGAAACACATACCCTGCTCATGGATTGGCAGGATTAACATCATTGAAATTGCAATACTCCCCAAAGCATTATACAGATTTAATGCGATCCCTCTAAAGGCACCCAAGACATTCTTCAAAGAAGTTGATTAAACACTTATGAAGTTCATCTGGAACAGTAAACACCCTCAAATAGCTAAAGCACTTCTAGGGAAAAGGAGTATGGGAGGCTTTACTTCCCCAACTTTAAACTGTACTACAAAGTAATAGTTATCAAAACAGCATGGTATTGGAATAAAGACAGACCCTCAGATCAGTGGAATAGGCTTGAGTTCTCAGAGAACGTTCCCCAGACATACAATCACCTAATTTTTGACAAAGGAGCAAGAAATCCTAAGTGGAGCAGGGAAAACCTCTTCAACAAGTGGTGCTGGCAGAACTAGTTAGCCACTTGCAAAAAAGCGAACATAGACCCCCCAGTTAACAGCATGTATGAAGGTCAAATCCAAATGAATTAAATAGCTTAATGTCAGACCTGATACCATAAGTTATATAGAACAACACATAGGTAAAACACTCCATGACATTGAGACTAAAGGCATCTTCAAGGAGAAAACTGCACTTTTCAAACAAGTGGAAGCAGAGATCAACAGATGGGAATACATTAAGCTGAGAAACTTCTGCACCTCAAAAGAAATAGTGCCCAGGATACAAAAGCCACCCACTGAGTGGGAGAATCTATTCACCCAATACCCATCATACAAGGGGCTAATCTTCAAAATATACAGAGCAGTGAGAGAACTTTACAAGAATAAAACATCTATTCCCATCAACAAATGGGGAGAAGAAATGAACAGACACTTTGACAAAGAAGAAATACAAATGGCCAAAAGCACATAAAAATGCTCCTCATCACTAATCATCAGGGAGATGCAAATCAAAACAACGATTAGGTACCATCTCACACCACAGAGATTGGCACACATCACAAAGAACGAGAACAATTTGTGCTGGCGGGGATGTGGAGAGAAAGGAACTCTTATCCACTGTTGGTGGGAATGCCGTCTAGTCCAAGCTCTATAGAAAGCAAAATGGAGATTCCTCCAAAAACTGGAAATTGAGCTCTCATTCGACACAGCTATTCACTCCTAGGGATATACCCTAGGAACACAACAATACAATACAAAAATCCCTTCCTCAAACATATATTTATTGTAGCACTATTCACAATAGCCAGGCTCTGGAAACAACCAAGATGCCCTTCAACAGACGAATGGCTAAAGAAACTGTGTTACATATACACAATGGAATATCATGCAGCTGTCAGGAGAAATGAAGTCATGAAATTTTCCTATACATGGATGTACATGGAATTTCATGCTGAGTGAAATAAGTCAGAGGGAGAGCGAGAGATGCAGAATAGTCTCACTCATCTATGGGTTTTAAGAAAAATAAAAGACATTTTTGCAACAATCCTGAGACAATGAGAGGAGGGCTGGAACTTCCAGTTCACTTCATGAAGCTCACCACAAAGAATGTTGAGTGCAGTTATAGAAATAACTACACCGAGAACTACTATAACCATGTGAATGAATGAGGGAACTGGAAAGCCTGTCTAGAGTACAGGTGGGGATGGGGTGGGATGGAGGGAGATTTGGTACATTGGTGGTGGGAATTTTGCACTGGTGAAGGGGGTTGTTCTTTACATGACTGAAACCTAATCACAATTATATTTGTAATCAGGATGTTTAAGTAAATATATTATAAAAAAAGAGAAAAAGAAGAAGGAGTATAGTGGCAAGCATGTTTATCAAAATTATGTATCTCCAATGAAGTCATTGATACCATGGCAGATTTAGTATGCTCTTGTTAGCTGCCCATTCTGTTAATTTGATGTGTTCCTATAGGGATAACAGCCTCAAACAAATAAAGTTATCCAGAAGTACAAAACACTATTACTGATACTATGATTTTTAGGGGCATGTACTCAGTTGCCAATCTTTCTGGAAGAAGGAAGACAGATGGTGATATCTGGTGATATCACTCCAGGCATATATTTCAGGTCCTTTCTTGGGGCCTGCAATACTACCTGCCAACTTTTTATCCTCTGGAACTAGTGCCTCCATTTGAATATTCTTATATATCATCCATCTGCCTACCCCTCCCACTCTTCTTTCTTAACACTGACTCTTAGTTTTTCAATACCTAAGCCCCCTGCTTTCTGCCCTCCTGGACTCTGGGAGATCCAAGATCTCTGGGAGTATCTAGTACCTGCTTGTTTGTAGCAGCTCCCTGACTTCCAGTTACCTTTTCCAGAATGCAATCTCTTTCTCTAATGTCCCAAAATCCAAGCTAGACATATCTGTTTTCTTACAGAAGCAAATACATATGCCTAACTTTCCAAACTTCTTCATATACTCTGCCTACATTATGAGTTTCCAAGGCATACAAATGAATCAAGGTGTTCCTTGCACTTACTATTTAAACATACTGCTTCCTTTGCATTCTCATGCAAACACCTTGGGATAATGTCCTATAGGGATTCTTATTAGCAATATTTTCTAACTCTGAAAAAAAGTCTGTACAAGAGAAGATTAATCTTCCTGAAGTAATGTGGTGTTTCTCCTTTCCAATCCAGAAACCTAATCCTAACATCTCAGATTCTCTGTAATTTAACCATTTTTTCCATTAACACTCTTGAAGGTCACCAGTTCAGATTAATTTTGGAGCTAGACGTTTCCTGTACCATCTGCAAGGTTCTTTTAAGTCCTACATCGTACCCACAATCATCATCACCTGTCAAAGTAACAGCTTTTCTTCAAAACCTTCTACAATTACTTTCACAATAAAATTAATTTATCCCATCAAGATAAAAATAAAAAAAATTAAAAGATTAATTGAATCTCTTGGCTTATAATTATGGCATACACGTTTTTGTGACTAGACTTATCATATTGTTTCATTATATCTCAAGTTTTATTTACTAACAATAATACATAAATAAAATATTTTATATATCAATTATATATCTTATAGTACCAAATATTCTATCTTAAAATAATCTATGCTTACAAATATCTCCAGAACTTTGCACATGCTAATGTCTTCTCTGCCAAGGGAATGCCTATTGATATTTTAAGACTAGCTGCAAGAAGAAGGGTCATCAATTTATCTGACCTTCCAACAACTACTCTTTACTTTAGTATTCCATTTATTTATTCACCCAGCTCTCAAATGTTATTTGTACACCAATCTTATGTTAGGTTTTATATTTTATGCCAGGCAGAGGGAATTAAAATACCAAGAATAAAAATTGAATTAAAAAACAACTCATATTATTGTGCTTAAATAGATAAGTAGCATGATATAGTAATTAATATAAATAAATTGATAAGTAACATGATATAGCAATTAAAAACATATTAATGGAGTTGTAATATCCTTAGTGGCATAAACTTTGACTGATTTTTCTCTTACCAAACTTTTTAACTGTTTACTTTGTTGACTATACAATTACTATTTTATAAATTTCCAGAAGTTTTTTCTGTGACTTTATTTGCTTTCTTGTTTATGAGCCATATCTCATCTTGTTTTTAAAGTCTAGGTCATAAACCTCAGTCTTCAGTAAGATGGAAGCCTGAAATTTCTACAGATCTTGCCATCATTTTGGTGCTGAAGGGAAAATTGAATGCATACAGTTCTCAGAGGAATTTTTAATTGTCAAGTATGAAATTTTTTTTCTTTTTTCTTTTGTTTTTTTGTTTTTGGGCCACACCCAGCAGTGATCAGGGGTTACTCCTGGCTGTCTGCTCAGAAATAGCTCCTGGCAGGCATGGGGGACCATATGGGACACCGGGATTCGAACCAACCACCTTTGGTCCTGGATCGGCTACTTGCAAGGCAAACGCCACTGTGCTATCTCTCCGGGCCCTCAAGTTTGCAATTTAATCCCTTTTTTCATAGACAATACTTTCATCTTAAATGTCAGTATTATTTAAATATTTAATTGCCTAACTTCCTCAGTCATCTGTCATTTTTTTGTAGTAAAATAGCATATCTTACTTATCTTTAGAACTTTAATTCTTTAACATTTTATACTAAATAAGTGCGCAATTTTCAAAAATTGATGAGTGAGAGGCCAGAGTGATGGTGCAAGTGGTAGGGCATTTGCTTTGCATGCACTAACCTAGGATGGACCGCAGTTTGATCCTCTGGCAACGCATACGGTCCCCGAAGCCAGGAGTGATTTCGGAGCTTATAGCCAAAAGAAACCCCTGAGCTTCACCAAATGTGGCCCCAATACAAAAAAAATAATGAATGAATGAATGAATGAGTGTATTGTTATGACACTTTGTTCCTTTGGTGGTGGCAGTGAGGTACTTTGAGGTACATACATAGCTACCCAGGATTAATCTTGACTCTGTGATCAGGGGCCAGTCTTGGGATACCCAAGAAGCCATATGCAGTATTGGTAATTAAATCTGGATTGACTACCACATGCAATGCTTGTTCATTACTTTATTCTATTTAAACTTTGGATTTCCAATATTTGATAATTGCTAGGCACCAAATTGACAGACAAATCATACTTTCTACTTGATTCACAAGTAATTTCAAGACAACCAGAGATCTTTTGGGATTTGTGACTACATTTTTATTTTTGATATTAATAGAATATGCTCTCTTAATCAACCCCATCAAAAGAGTATCTAGAATCATAAAAACCATCTTCTGTTCAGTGTGTCTACCTACAGGTATACAACTCAATTAAATCAAGTTGTCACGTCCATTTGTTCCTGATTATGCCAGTTGTAATTCTAAAAAAATAATGTCATTGAATTAAATTTGTATGACTTACCTTGTCTAGTTGGCTAAATCAAAAGAGTTATTGTTCTTTTGAAAATTAAATTGACTCAAATAGGACTGAGAATTGCTAACAAATTGCTTTCAGTCTTGGCCTACGTCAAGAGTTTGGAACAATATGTACTCACCTAAGCTCATATTTAAAAAAAAATCTAATTCTGTTTTAAAAGAAACTGCCAAATCATAAGTATTAGATGATGAACTGATGCTCATGGAATGATACCCAAAAAAGGATCCTCTTAGAGTGAAAGATGATCAAATGAGTGTTCATTTAAATGTTCTGAGTTGAAATAAAATCTTCAAGGTGAATAAATACGATTTTTAAATGTGTATTATTATTTTTGTTATTACCATTTTTTTTTACTTTGTTAGATGATTTGACCAGATACTGGATGTCTTGTATAAGACTGCTGCTTTTTTTTTTTGTTTTTTGGCCACACCCGGCAGTGCTCAGGGGTTACTCCTGGCTGTCTGCTCAGAAATAGCTCCTGGCAGGCACAGGGGACCATATGGGACATCGGGATTCGAACCAGCCACCTTTGGTCCTGGATCGGCTGCTTGCAAGGCAAACGGCGCTGTGCTATCTCTCCGGGCCCAAGACTGCTTCTTATCTATTTCCAACTTTCCATTTAAAATACTTTATTTTCCTTCTAAATAAAGCACCTTGCTTCAGTTATAATTTTTAATATTTACCAGGGTAGTGGGAGAGATTTTGCTTTTCTAATAACTATTTCCAATCCCCATAAGGGCACCTCTCACTCTTTTTATTTTTAATTATAGCCCGGTACCTTTGAATATTTACTTATTACTTGTTTACTCACATATAACTCTCTATAGAAGGTTTTAATTCTACTGGCAGCCATTCATATTACAGTGAGCACAGAGACTCAGTCAAATTGGTATGGAAAACCTATTACTCTTCATAAATGATACATTAACACAACTACCAGCAGATGTGCAAAATCAATCTTAAAGTAATGCTTAAAGACATTACTAAAATGTCATTCACACAACTGTCTTGCCCAAAGCATTTTTTTCCATTGCCTTTGAGATTCAAATGACACAAACTATCCGTAT